>NC_090811.1:39097438-39397438 GCF_036512215.1 Solanum lycopersicum | reverse complement strand
AATGGGATATAAAGAGAGCTCTTTCTTTCTCGAAATGCCACAATCTCTTTGGCATTATCACATTCCTTGGCAAACTCATGAGCATCTTGGTGGTTTTTTTGCCAATAGTAGGCACATTTCAAGATCTTGTTAGTAGTCCGGATACCAGTATGATGCCCACCTACATGCAAAGAATGACATGCCTCCAAAACACTCAACATCTCAACTTCTGACACGCAACACTAAATAAGACCATCAGCACAACTCCTATATGAGTATGGATCATCCCAAAAGAACTTTTTCACATCATGCATGAAATTTTTGTTTGATGAAAGGACAATTCCGGTGGAATGTATCACTAGCAACATAATTCGCAAAAATGTGCAAACTATAGAATCATGTCTTGGGAGGCATCCAGTAGTACTTGCTCATCAGGGAAAGTATCATCAACTTAAGCCTTTTCACCTAACTTTCTCATCGCTTCATCTTCTAATCGGGAAAAGTTATGAACATCATGATTTTGGGTCCCTTTTCTATCTTTAACCTCAAAGTCAAATTCTTGCAATAGTAATACCCAACGAATCACCCTTGACTTTGCATCCATCTTTTCTATCAAATATCTTGAAGCTGAATGATTAGTATGCACTACAACCCTCATGCCAAGTAAATAGGAGAAAAATTTCTCGAAAGCAAAGGCTACTGCAAGGAGCTCTTATTCAATCACAGTTTAGTTCTTTTGGGCTTTATTAAGTGCTTTACTAGCATAGTAAATGGGATAAAGATGTTTTCCCTTCTTTGTCCCAATACCACACGAAGAGCAACCCCACTCGCATCACACATCACCTAAAATGGATTGCTCCAATCCGGAGAAATGATGATAGGTGCAGACACAAACTTTTCCTTCAACTCAACAAATGCCTTAAAACAAGATTCATCAAAATTAAACTTACTCTTTCTGAAGCAACTTGCACAAAGGATGTGCAATTTTTGAAAAATCCTTGATGAACCTCTGGTAAAATCTTGCATGCCCATGAAAACTTCTCACAACTTTTACAGATATAGGTGGAGGAAGTCTTTCTATCACATGAACTTTATCTCGATTAACCTCTATACCTTTCTGTGAAATGCGATGACCCAATACAATGCCCTCTTTCACCATGAAGTGACATCTTTCCCAATTTAGCACAAGGTTGCAATCTTCACACCTCTTAGAAACCTCGGACAAATGACTCAAACACCTCTCAAAAGAGTCACCAACCACTGAAAAATCATCCATAACCACCAAAATAGTGTCCTCTACCATATCGGAGAATATCAACATCACACATCTCTGAAACGTGGCCGGTGCATTACATAACCCAAACGACAATCTCTTGAACGCGAAGGTCCTATAAGGACAATTAAAGGTGGTTTTCTCTTAATCTTTCGGTGCGATAAAAATCTAATTATAACCTAAATAACCATCAAGAAAATAGTACCACCCCTTTCCTACAAGTCTATCCAACATCTGATCCATGAATGACATAGGAAAATGGTCCTTCTCGGTCCATGCATTTAATTTTCGGTAATCCATAAACAACCTCCATCCAGTAACCGGTCTCATCGGGACAAGCTCATTTTTCTCATTGGGGACCATAACCATTCCCCCTTTCTTAGGTACACACTGAACAGGGAAAACCCAACTACTATCGACGATTGGATATATCACTCCAGCATCTAACCACTTACTAATTTACCTCTTCACCGCCTCTTGCATATGTGGATTGTAACATATATGGTGCTCAATACTTGTCTCATGATTGGGCAAGATTTGGATTTCATGTAAACAAATCCAGGGAGGCATCCCAATAATATACGGAATAGTCTACTTAATAGCTCTTTTAAACCTTTTTAAAACCTCCACCAAACTCTTAACTTGATGCACATTCAAATAATTTGCAATAATTACAGTAAAAGTGTCACCTTTACTCAAGAATACATACCTCATATGAGGTTGTAGATCCTTAAGTTCTACTTTTGGAGCCTCCTCTACAGATGGTTTCGAGGGTGGAGACTCGCGATGCCTGATATCTAACTCCAACTTCTTTGGTTTAAACCGAACATCACCTCGATCAAGTGCCACGACCAATGACCCATACTCTTAAATGCAATCACTTTCAAAATTCATGATCACTACTGCTACTGCTTCTACACCCAAACACTCTTCTATTTGCACCTCAGATGATTTTTCAACTCTGTAAGATATGGCAGATACCGATTAGAGCTCACCACTCTACCTCATGGACTAACAAATGTTGAAAGTCACTTCTTCATTGTTCAACGAAAATATCATTTGCCCATTCTCCATATCAACCAATGCTCTACCTATAGCAAGGAATGGCCTCCCAAGAAAAATAGGCATCTCAAAATCGACCTCACAATCTAGAATCACAAGATCAGCTGGAAATATGAATTACTCTACCTTGACTAACACCTCACGGAGTATCTTAATGGGCCTCTTCAAAATTCGATCGGCCATCAGTAGTCGCATAGCGGTGGGCTTTGGGTCACCCAAAACCAACTTCTTGTAAATAGAGAGAGGCATGAGATTTGTGCTTCGCCGAAGATCACATAATGTTTTTTCAAAGTGTAATAACCTAATTGTCCACAGAATAGGCACCTGAATCTTATTTCTTTTGAAGCAGAGACCTTGTAGCAATAGCACTACAATGTTGCATTCTATCGTCATCATCAAAATAGACTAATCTTTTCTCAGTGACCATATCATTCATTAACTTGGAATAATTGGGCAATTCATCAAGAGCTTCTATCAAAGGGATACTAATGAAAGATGTTTGAGCATAGTGATAAAACACCGGTATTTACCATCCTTGGTCTTTTTCACTAACCTCTGTGGGAATTAATGTGGTGGTCTAGGCATGGGGTTCACCTTTTGGGGTACCTCAACTTCTTTCCCCTTTTGTCTCCTAACTCACCACTAACCTTCACTACACTATCATCACCTCTTATCACATATTCTACACCAGACGACATCAGTGGGTCAATGGTTTGCTTACCACCTCAAGTTGTGACTGCCATACAATGTTCATTATTTCAGATTTTGAACAGTATTGCTAGGAAGAGTGCCTGGTGGTGGTTTAACAATCAAAGACAATTGGACCATTTTCAACTCAAAATGCTTGATCGAGATTATATATGCATCAACTTTTTGCCCAATACTCGCTTAGTCACTCCTCTACTCTTTTGTGTGCTCATCACTAGCATCAAACCTCCTCATCATTTTCTGCAACATATCCTCAACTCGCGTCATACTGTATCCACCATCTCTAGAAGCAACTTCCCGATTATGAGGTGGAACACAGGGCCCACTCCTATCATATCTGTTACCATAGTTACCCCGGTTGAAGTTGTTGTCGTAGTTGTAATTCCCATCTTAGATATAATGACCCGCTCGATTTTAATTACCATAGTTCTGACCTTGATTTCCTTGTCCTTGGTACAAATTCTCCTGATTGGATCCTTGGGCGTTTGGTCGAAAAACCCACCGTATGCTCATTTACCGCATAAGAGTCCTCCTCATCATAATATTCATTAGTCGTCGATGGTGGTTTAGATAAGTCGTTCACCGCATTTACCATTTTTGCACCCCAGCGATGTGTTTCAAGACCAAACCAAGGTCAGTTATCATTTGAGCATTTCTTCATGAATCTCATCTGTAGTTGGGTTGTGTGCGGATTGCACTGCAAAAGTGTTTTTTCCAGTATCTTACTTCCTAGTGCTCCAAGCTTTAATTTTTTGGGAAATTTTCTCTAACTTCTTAGCGATCTTAACATATGGACACTCCTTATAAGAACCACCCGCTATCGTATCCACTACTGCTTTATTGTAATCATCTTGGCCCTATAGAAGTACTCTTTAAGTGAATCATTATCAATGCGGTTATCGGGGACACTTCTCAAGAACGAGGTGAACCTATCCCAATAACTACATACTGATTCTCTCGGTAGTTTCACAAAGTAGTACACCCTATCTTTGTGGTTTAGCTTCTTAGAAACTAGGTAGTAACCTGCTTAGAACACATCACTCAATTGATTCCAAGAAATTATTGAGTTATAAGGGAGCTCGGTAAACCATATAGTAGCTTCTCCCATCAGTAAGAGATGGAACACTCTAAAAGAATGACGTCCATGTTCAAAAAAGGCCTCCCCACACAAATCTTACATATCGACCTCACTTTAGCGATGTGAGCATGTGCGTCCTCAAAAGATTGTCCCTAAACCAAACCTCTAACTGTAAGCATTTGCATCAGACTACTAGTTGCTAAAAAAGTATGACCCTGTGGTAGAGGAGGAAGGACAAGTGGACCCTCAGAGTCAGTGATTTTTACATTTCCCCTATAGTACTCTTAAGGGTGTGGAATGGGAGGTTGCCTCCTCATTTAACCTTTCCCACGATTTTAAGGTAATAATTGATCATGAGCTACAACAAGTGGTGGAATTTCCATGTCCAACTCATCCACAAGATTACCCAGATTTTGGTTCATTATGCGCAGCGTATGGTTTAGTTCGAGGTCGTGTGAGAGTATGGGTTCTCCGCTACTCCGTATATTTGGCATACATTTAAGTTAGATTTGCAATAGATAAAAACAAAGAGAAAAAGTAAAATTAGGAAATTGTTGACTAAACTACGGTAATGTGCTTAAAGTTAATCTAAAAGCCACCTTCCGCGGCAGTGGCGCCAAGATACGCTCAAATTTACTTCTCGAAAAGAAATATAAGCGGTCGTATCAAGTGAAGAACCCAACTATGAGGTTGGGGTCGATCCTACGAAGAAAATGATTTAAGCTTAACTTTAACCTATAATTACATTTATATAATCAAGTCTTTTCTGAAAAAGGGTAATAAAAGGGGGGTTTCAAATAACAGAAGGAATTAAATATTTCAAAGTAAACAAGTAGCAAGTATGAATATTTGATATTTATTAAGTGATGAGAGTAACTACGTCATAATTGTTCCCCGCAGGTTCATAATGCGGTAATTCTAGCTATAACAATCATTTCCTAGTATCTTGCATGCAAAGTGGTAAGTTATGTATCCCTAATTCCTTGGTCCGGCAACTAGGGAATTTCACTCCGCACCTTGGTATGGCTAGGTGTGTATGATTTACTAAACCTTACCTTTACCTCATATTCAACATCATAATCGATGAATGGCCTAGTTGTTACTTCGCACCAATCGACACTAGCCCATTAGATAGTGTCTACTAAATCTAAGTTGATAATTCTTTTATTATTATCTACCTCCTTGTTCAAGCAACTAGCAACAAGGGGAGTTCTAATGCATGCAACTCTTTAAAAAGACTTCTAAACCAAAGAAATTATCAATACATGCAAGACACTATTCTAGAATTGTTATTTTAGTTAGTTTTTACCTTGTTATTTACCCCATGGCTCCCACAACCCTAGTTATGGATTTAGTTAGCCATGTTAAAAATCACACAATACATATTTATTAGACAACAATTCATGTACTTACTTTGATGAGATTGAAGAAAATCCAAAAAATTACTTGAATAAATCAAAGTCTTGCAACAAACGATTCCGGAAAGTAGAATATTTCCCAAAATCTCAAGTTCAACAACTAGGATAATAAAATTGAAAAATATCAAAGAGTCTAACCCCAAAAATGAGGTTTTTACAAGTATTTATTATAAATAAGTCCTAACACAAAAAGGAAATATATTTAAGGAAAATCTTCCCAAAAACGTGTCTGAGTCAACAACGAAACCGACTGACCGTCGAGGCCTCTCATCGTTCCACACTTAGAATCTTTTTCAGTTGCTTTATTCTCCAACTCACTGTTACCATTGATGGACAAGGATGACGATCCATTAAGTGCATGCCGGTCCGTCGATGTCTTCTATTTCTCCACACTTAGAATTTTTTCAAGACGGGTACTAGGGCTACTTTTGTTTTCAAGACCGTTGTGGAAATGAACGTCCGTCGATAGATTCCGTATCCCCACACTGGGTCAGAATTCCTCGATCTTCCTTCAACAACATTTTCTTCAAACGACGGTTGCCACCTAAAGACCATTGAGGGGTTAACGGACTATCGATGGCTCCTTAGGTCATCACTTCTGTAATTCCAGCATAATTCTTCCGCGTTTTCATTCTGGACAGTTTTCCTTCAAACGAAGAGAAAAATAAATTAAAACTACTACAAAAAGGCCTTAGACATACACTAAACTTAAGGAAAAAACATTGAAAGTACTGTGAAACTACGATACATCATCGTTCCCGGACATTTTGATCCTTAACATGTACATATATATGTTAGAGCCCCTTCGTGTCATTTTAGACGCCAAACAACACATAAAAGATGCAAAGGCCATAGCACACAGAAGGACTAGTTTCCAAAAGTCTTGGTCGTTCTTGGACGTTTGACTTCTAAACTGTTGAAACTAACCCCTAAAGTTATAATTCATCATTTTAAAACTTTATTAACACATAAAACACATTATAGGCTCTATTTTAAACTAGTTCATTTAGAGGGTTGTGACACTCTAGCCCACTGAGTCCCAAAGAAACTGTCACTTTCCATTTTTATGATTCTACAAAACCTAGGATTTTATAATTTCATGCGCTTCTACTGAAATTCAGTTATTTTTTATGATTAGTGTTTAATTGTATTGTTTACTTTTAGTTCCATGATTTGATTGGTATGTTCATAAATCCATAATAAATATGTATTTTCATGACTCAAAATTATGTTCTTTCAAATGAATCTTTCAGATATTCATAATTTTAGATAGTTTCAGATAAAGTGTCTTCAACATATAATCAATAATTATAATTTTTAAATCATTATTCATGAGCTACTCAATTATTATTATAATTAAATATTATTTCAGTATCATTAGACTATTACTGTATCAGTCAATTATAGAGTTTGGGTAAAGCTCACAATCAACAGTCAAAATCATGTTAGATTCTTTAGTAGAAATCCCTAAGTAAAAGAACTACATGCCAAACAAGGATATGAAGGGGACTCCCAGTTGAGGCAGTCGCCTTAGTAATTCCATTCGCTCATCAACCTTTATATCTTTGCAATGTATAATAGGCCCTTTAGAAGGGGATTATATATGAAAATCTATAAGGTAGCTTACATTATTCTATGATGGTTTTAGTATATCCCACTTTCAGTCTATAAGTACCATTACATGACCAAACATTTAGTTATTTCGATACAACATTTATCAGACATCATATTATTTACTTGGTCAATGCATCAATATTTTTCAAAATTCAACATGTCTAATATTCATTTATATTAAGTATTATCTCTCATACTAATACATTCAAATTTCTAGCCACATACCTTTTGATTTTTTTATCAAGCTCGCGGTTTTTAAGATGTCTAGTCAAACCCAACCTAACTCCTCACAGAACCAAGATAACTCCTCAACAACTCTATTGGGTTGCCTGTTTCAGTAGGGTACCTCATCTAATGATCCTCTTTGAATATTGTATTCCACAAAAATTTCATTTCTATTCTCCTTAGTATGGCCTCATAATCTCCATTGTAGACCTCTGGTACACATAGAATCTCAGTCACAGTTTGCACCCCAGAGGGATATCCTTTTCTCAGAAAGAAAAGGAGGGGTTAGGGTCATCCCAAATTATTGGTAAGAGGGTATAGGACTCCTTCACCCAGAGTGAGTGTGCAATAGGGGATCTCAACTAGTGGGACCCAACTAAGATCTTCTAGCCGAGTTTGCAAACTACTTGCATTCTCCGCCACACCCTGCATAGCAAATAGACAATAATAAAAAAGATTCGTCCCTATGTAATTAAACCTTACTATCCTTGTATGTAAACCTCACAAATGGTTATTCTTACTTGGAGTGTCTACTATTGAATTCCAGGGTTGCAAAAAATAAATAGGTGTATTGAAACTCTCAAACTTTCGTAGAAAAGGCATTTTGGAGAAAAAAATTCTCACCCTTGGCCTAACTAGGAGGTTTTTTGAGGTGGTCTCCTCCTATATAAACGCATACTCCAAATAAGACAACTCCCTCTATAATAGCCTTTTGTCATTTTAGAAGTTAAAGGTGTGCTTCAATGGCGGCCCTTGACCTATAAAATATGTTTCAAATAAAATAACTTCATATTAGTGTTCCTAAAGTATCCTACTACAATTATACGCAAAAACGGGACATTATAACTTCTAAATATTGCCCAAATCTAAGTATTTAACGAAGAAAAACCTTAAAGTTTCCTCCTATTTTGGACCTATTTTTGGCTATATGCCCAGTACTCTTATATTCAGAATGTTCTGGGAGAGTCTCAAATATAAGGGATGCATCAAGGCTTTAACAAGTTCAGCAAATAAGAGCCACATTTTCCAAATTCAAAAACATCAAAACCAAAACTCTATTCTACTCAACCAAATTGTAACATGTGAAAATCATTATAAACTTAAGTAATGGGAGTAAAGAAAACAATTATTACCTAAGCATTAACATTTGAATGGAGTGATCAAGAGTGAAAGGTAAGTTCTTTGAATAAACTAGAAGATAATGAGCGAGAAACCCATCCCTCTCCCTCTTATTCTAATTTCTAAGTCTTCTCATGCCACTATGGAGGGAGTATCTCACTATAAAAGCTCCAGGTTGGTGCACGACAATTTTTGTTATTTCGTTTAGGTAATTTCTCTAATCTATTTAATTGCAAGGCTATGATATACTTGGATACTCAGAGAATGTAGTTTTCTATTGTTCACACACTGCTAATAAACTAGAGAAAAGCGACGGCCAAAAAGGGCGGAGTGCGTTTGAAAAGAAAAATAGAATTAAACTCACTAATAATTAGGTACAAGTTCCTCCCTAGTCTATGATCGAAACTTTAGAGACATACCTTAACTAAACTAGGATCAATTTACCCCACCGCACCCCACCCCACAAACTTATTTTCTTTTGGTTATTTTACAAATCTTTTGACTTATGTATAGGGTAAATAATTTATAAGTAAATTAATATTTGAATGATTTATGTAACAAATGGTACTTTCTCTGCCGTTAAGGTTTTCAATCTATTTTCCTCCTTTTTCTTGCTTTTTTGGTAATTAAATTTCTTGTCCATTAAAAATAAATGAAATGATAGTGTACAACATAACTATATACATCTAATGAATCGAATGATGACATGACTAAACAACATGGAAGTGAGATTCATAAGTTTCAAAAGGACGACTTTAAAATGGTTGATTATCTATAGGAATGGGATGAATAATCTTAATTACCAGTATTACCTGCAAACTACATTACTATAGAGGACATGAAGATTAAATATGTGGAAAATAAACATTTAGTGTCTTTCCTCTTATATAAATCATTAATAATGTTATGAGTAATGTCCAAAGAATGAAATCATAAGACAGCTAGTCCATTATTATCATACAAGAAACAAACTTCGTATCATAAACATTCAGGATACTTGTATCGAACAACGGATATGTATTTTCAATCTTATCATAATTTTTTTGACTCTATATTTTTTATTAACTCGAGTCTCTAGTCCATCCATTGGTTTCTTGTTTGAAAGAATCAAAGTACTACATACTAGTCGTAGGGTACTCCTATTATGGGGGTAGGAGAACAATTATGTTTATAATTCATAACTAAATATTGTAAACTTATCCCTCCCTTTGAGCATTATCACTGTTAGACCTTAAAATATAGACTCTTTCAGAAAAGATACTAAAGGAGGACTTTAAACCACGAAACAGTACTACCAATTGCTTGAAAGTCTATTTATGACATAAAGTGAAGGAAATACACTACATGTATCCTGGACACGTCTTTTATCTTCATGTCCTCTCTTATAATGTATTCTGCATCTTATTTAGGTAATTAAAACTCTTTATTCTACTCTTGCTAATAAGCAATAGTCTTAATGTCGTCCTCTAGAAACTTGTGAATCCCACTACCTTGTTGTTCGATCATGTAATCATCCATTTAATTGAGCTATATATTATATGCGAGTATATCCCTATATTTAAAAGAACTCATCATGTGTAAAATATCCAAATCATTATCAGCATTTACCGAAATGCCAATCGTACTTAGTTTAATACTAAAGGTGCATGTTGTCTTAAATACCAAATATCTAATTTAGTTTGTCAAATTGATGAATCTCAAAATTAGACTCATTTAGGATTAATAATAACAGTTTTATTGTACTAATTGCCTATATAATGCCCTAAAATGATATTTATGAGTTTATTTGCAACTAGGAAGACTAAAAAGCAAGGCAAGGACATTATTGGAAAAGGGCAAAGAAAAACTAAACATGTTTAAGAAAAGCAAAGCTGAGGATGCCAAGATCATTCGGCGATTCACCAAGTGGTCCTTCATCTCTCCTAAAGTTGTACCATGACAACCTTAGACTGAGACAACTCGGCGGTGGACTGTGGCCTTTGGAATGCTTATTGGATCGGCGAAGGAGTCTTAGCCCGCCTAAAGTTACAAAATGATGAGTGATGATGCAAGCAAAAATGGCGATGACAACATATTTCCAATCAGGTCGGTGAGCCCGATCTGTATCGCCTAAAATCACAACACATAAAGGGTGAAAATTTTAGCTAAAAAGGCGACATTGATGAGAATTTAGCACATCACTGACTTGGTTGGCGACGCTCGACTTATACCACAGAATGACCACGAATGCCAAAATTTGGCAGTGAATAACTTGATTTTTGAATAGAAAAATCAACGCCCTTACTTTTTAGACTCTAGGATTTTGATCCTAACACTAGATTTTTAAGGTTTTGAGTTGAATTTGAATTTGAATTTTGATTTTAAGTTGATTTTAAGCATTGTAAAGACGGAAATGTTGCTACCTATACTGTGGAGAATATTATAATTGTAATACGGTTTTGCTTTTTACTATGCATAACTAGTATGCCCATTCTTGAGGGTGTGATTATGTTATTAATTGTCTCTATTAGCTTATGAGTGGTATTAATTACTAATTTCACTATTGTTTTTATGTGGGCTCGATTTATAAATATTTAATTCATGATTTATAGCTTCAAATGTAGTTCTTGTATACTATTCTTTGGTTGTTTGAGAAATATTTTCTAGAATTAAGGATATATATTAATGATTGTAGTTATTGGATAATTGTGGATTCAACTTGAGAGAGTAAGTCTAAATTTGATCTACCTCAATACCCTTACTTGAAACAATATGGCCAAGAAAAGCTACTGTCACAACCAAGACCGTCGTGATTGGCAACAAAAGCAATATATAACTAAGGCATGTAATTACGAAAGTAAGTTAAATACTTCAATACGTTCCATTAGTAAGTTAAATAATTAAAATCAATTACATTATTCATTAAAGATCTAATACTAACTAACAATGCAGAAGACAAACCTAAAATATAAAAGTCAATGTAACAAAACTAGAAGCCACAACCAAATCTAACAAGAACGGTTACTCTGTCCCTGGCATCCCTTTATTCCCCTTCATCTTCTGGCAAGCGAAAACTTGAGATGTTAGAAGGTGCAAAATCAATAGGTGCAGGAGCTGCTACAATTGCTTCAGCAGGAGCTACTATCTGTATTGGAAACGTCCTTAGTTTCTCGATTCATTCCGTGGCGCGATATCCATCATTGGCAAAACAATTATTTGTTTATGCCATTTTGGGCTTTGCTCTAACCGAAGCTATTGCATTGTTTGCCCAATGATGGCCTTTTTGATGTCATTCGTATTCCAAGTTCGTTAGTAATCGTTTACGGTGTGTGGATAAGCAGGAAGGGATCCCTGTGGTTAGACTAACTCTCTAGTAAACTTTCTAGCTACTAAAACAAGGTCTAGGTCCGAAAATGATAGACATAGACTAAAGACAATTCCATGGACGCCGAACAATGTGGCTCACCCTTGAACTCAAAGTGATCACCGATCTGTTAAGTCATCAATCTCGAAGCTATCAACAATCTCCTAAGTCAGTCAAGAGACATTTGAAGATGATCTGTACCTAAAAACAATATGAGCAAGTGCAGAATCAGTATACAACAGCAGTATACTTGTAGAAATCTGGTGGTTATCCCACTAGTATAACATAAACAAGCAATTATATCATTATAACACATGTATAAAATTCAACATATTCAATACTATCATAAACATCAACATCACAATTCACATTCTTTATCACACAGTTGGTTTTCTAACAGAACCAAAAGTCAAACTGTTAGCATGCTAGAACATGGCAATCCATTTTAATTTTTATTTCGGAACATTGCAACTTATCCCAGTGAGCATACCAGAACGTGGCGATCCGATCACAATTAGTGTTTTGGAATATGGTAGCTGATTCCAATCATAGATCAAATAACACACCAAGATCACCCATTCAAATAATAATTTCATGATATTGATATTCATATATCTCATTCAACCTATATGATCAATATTGCAACATGCATACATATACAAGTATCACAATGAAGCAAACCAAGTATATATCACATAATCATAGAATCACCACCATAGCCTACCTCGAAAAAATCTTGAAACTCTAGACAAATGGATCCTTCCGTTTAAATATTCGTAGCCTGTTCTAGTCTACAAATAACAATTCCTATACGGGAATCAATAAAGTAACACTAGATTCCCAGGATACTGACAACCTACGAACCCTAGTTCAAACGAATGACCCCATCTAGTCAATTTAGGGTTAATTCCACCATAGGATTATTTAAGAAATCCTTCCATATAAATATTGACCCATAATAAAACATTCTACTAGTTGAAAAAACAAATTCCAGAGGTGAAAAACTTACGTCTAGCTTAAAGAATGGTGGAAAGCGAGTTGGAATAGCTCAGGGGTAGTCTATTAATTCAAAAAGGGAAAAAGTACAAATAAGGTTGTCTAAGGGTTTTATTTATGAAATTAAAACCCCCCATCCCGCTACAGCAACACCTATAAGTGAACTAGTGAGATCTATTTCCAAAAATCCCAAAATCCTTCAATTCCATCTCCGCTTCACGTGCTATAGCAGCACCATCCCGCTATAGTTGTGTCGCTGCAACGCCAAGAATCCCGCTGCAGTGGCACAAAGAGAGGAAGTGAGCTTACAATAGATTTTCAATTTCTCCCTTTCACAACATACTCTTAGTGACTTGATCAGAAAAAGTGCCCTTAACGCAAAGTCAATCTCGTGATTTACTTATCTAAACTTGATGGTGTACAGTCGTACAAATTTCTTAACGAGTTATCAATCGTTTCATATAATCTAATCCACCTTTACTCCACTTGATTTTTACCAGATCACCCTACCCCTTGATGACTCTAAATTCCTCCAAATGTGAACAAGGTTGGGAAAATTCTAGTGTTATGAAAATGATTTTCTGGCCTCGATTTTTCCCCATTAAAATTTCTACAATGACGAAACTCGGTTGTTACAATTGATACAACTTTACCCTTCATTCGTCCCCAAGTGATTAACTAAGGAATGATAGAATAGAAAAGGAATAAGGTTGTACCTGATTCGACAAGCAATTGCAGATACTTGTCTCGCATATCCTTCTCTGTCACTCAAGTAGCTTCCTCAACTTAACGATGCTTCCATTAAAATTTCACGGACTTAATCTCTTTGGTCCTGAACATCAAAACATCATAATCAAGAATAGAAATCGGTTCCTCCTAAAAATGTAAGGCCCTTTTCTAGCACTATTGAGTCTCACTTAACGATATAGTCACCATCATTGTGATACTTCTTCAACATAGACACATGAAATACAGGATGTACACAAGACAAATTTAGAGGTAGCGCCAATCTATACACCACCGGCGCTACACGTTTAAGAATCTTTAAGGGATGAATATAACGAGGACTCAACTTACCTATCTTACAAAACCTTATCACCCTTTTCATGGGTTATACCTTGAGAAGAATATTCTTGCCCATCTGGAATTCCATATCTCTAACCTGGTGATTCACATACTTCTATTTTCTACTCTACACGGCTAGAAGTTTGGCTTGAATGCTCCTCACCTTATCTTGCGCATCCCTTACTATGTCAACCCCCAAAGGTTTAAATCTTTGAATTTAAACTAACCTATGGGTGATCTATATCTTCTCCAATATAATGCCTCAAATAGTTCCATACTAATATTTGAGTGATTACTATTATTATAGGATAACTCACGTAGGGGTAGGAACTTAACCCAATGCCCGCCAAAGTCAATTATATAAGTTCTTTAGATTTCCTCCAAAACATGTATAGTCCTTTATGATTGCCCATCCATCTGGGGATTTCCCAAAACATGGGAGTGAAATTGGTACTACGTCTGAGATAATGGGAAGGGGCACACCATGAAACCTCACTATGTCCTTTACATAAATCCTAGATAAATGTTCACCATTGTAATATTACCTTACCGAAATAAAATTGTCTGACTTAATCAACCTATAAACCACAACCCAAATAGAATTAAATTCCCCAACGTCTTGGGAAGACCAAAAAAATCCATGACTATCCTTTCCCACTTCCATTTCGGAATTGACATCTTTAGGAGAAACCTCGCAAATCTTTGATATTCATACTTCACTTATTCAAAATTCTTACACTTCGCGGCAAACATCTCAATGTCTTGTCTCATACCCTTTCACCAATAAACTAATTTCAAATCTCTATACATTTAAGTCACACTTGGATGAATAGAATAGCGGGAGCCATTAGCCTTCGCCAACAACCTCGGGTTGAAATCATGAATTGAACACATATTTTACCATTATAGTTAAGCACACCATCCTTAGCTAGATTGATTCCTTGAGAATTACACATTAAAATATTCGTTTTAAGCTTATATAAATCTCCGTCTTCAAGTTGGTTGACCTTGATTTCTTCTAAGAACATAGATTTAGCTTCAATTCTAGCTAACAACACACCATCCATATCTAGAGTGGTTCCTTGAGACTTACCTATTACATTTGTTCTAATTTTATCTTAATCTCCATCTTCAAGTTTCTTGACCTTAATTTCTTAAATGATTATGGATTTAGTTTCAATACTAGCCAACAACCCACCTCTTTCAGAAACACCAAACTGCACGAACTTAAACTCTAAGGTCTGAATTTCCTTGGCCAAAAGTTGCTTGGTTCCACTCAAGTGAGCTAAACTACCCATACTTATTGCTTTTCGATTCATAGTGTGTGCCACAAAATTTTCTTTACACGGATGATATTGACTAGTCACATAATAATCGTTCAGTAATTCCATCCATCTTCGTTGTGTAGAATAAAAATACTTTTGGGTGAATACCTGATGCAAACTACGATGTTTAGTAAACACCTCACAGTTAAATCCATACGAATAATATGGCCATATCCTAAGATCAAATACCAACGCTGCCAACTTCAAATCAAGAGTGAGATAGCTCCTCTCGTGCACCTTCAATTGACATGAGGCATAAGCTATGCATTTCTTATACTGCATCACCACATCACCCTATCAAGAATGTAAAGCATTGCAATAGATAGTAAAGTTGTTACCCTTAATCGGTAATGCGAAAAAGGGGTGGTGGTGAAAAGAATCTTAAGCTTTTGGAAGTTCTCCTCACATTTTTTACTACCTTCAAACGGTACCTCCTTTTTGGTCAGATTGGCCGAGTGAATAGCATTTGAAGTAAAATTCTTAACAAAATGACTATAATATCTAGAAAATCCTACAAAACTCATAATTTCCATCATCAAACTTGGTCATACCCTAATCCCCACTACGTCAAACTTTTGGGGATCAACCATTACCCTTTACTTTAACACCACATGCCCCAAAATGCAACTGACTTTAACCAAAATTCACACGTGGAAGATTTTAGCATATAATTTTAGCTTTCCAAGGATACCCAAAACATTACGAAGATGATTATCATGTTCTTCTTCTTTTTTTGAATACACCAAAATTTCAGCGATAAAGACTATCACAAAAGAGCCAAGAAAGGTCTTGAATGCTCCATTCATAATTCAAATAAAATTTATAGGTGCATTAGTCGACACGAATGACATAACCAAGAATTCATAGTTCCCATAACGAGTCCTAAATGCTCTTTTGTATATCTTGAGGCCTAATATTCAACTGATGATACCCGGATTTAAATCAATCTTAGAGAAAACTGTTGCACCTTGTAATTGGTGGAAAAGATCATCTATCCTATGCAAGGGGTACCTTTTTCAAATAGTGACCTTATTCAACTGTCGGTAATCTATACACGCTCATGCTAAAATTCTTTTTCTAATCAAATAAAACCGGAGAACCCCAGTCACTATGACAAATAAAACCTTTATCAACAATCTCATGGATTTGAGTCTTACTCTTTCTCAACTCTGCAGATACAGATGATACGGAGGGATAGAAATGGGGCACGTACCAGGCTCTAAGTCGATACAAAAATCTATATCTCAATCCGGAGGCATGTCGGGCAAATCATTCTGAATAATTCACCAAATTAGACGACAACTTGAATAGACCCAACGGATAGAGTTTCAACCTCAACATCCCTATCATGAGACAAATAAGATAAACAACTTTGCTCTACTAATTTACAAGCATGGATGGCAGACATAATCTTCACTTGATTAGGTTTGTACCATCCTTCCCACTCTAATTTCCTCCTTCTCAAAATTTTTGGAGTCACAAATATAACATTACAATTAAGAACAACATAATGAATACACAACCAAGACATGCCTGAATATTTCAAAGTAATCCATATACAAAATCACCAAATTAAACAAAGTATGAAATCCCATAAACAAAATAGGGAAAGAATGATAAACATGGGTTACTATGACTGACTCACCAACTGGGGTAGAAACACATATAGGATCATCAAGAATATCACAGACTATCTCAAAATT
Organism: Solanum lycopersicum; assembly: GCF_036512215.1. Lineage (NCBI taxonomy): Eukaryota > Viridiplantae > Streptophyta > Magnoliopsida > Solanales > Solanaceae > Solanum > Solanum lycopersicum. The sequence continues at coordinate 39,380,530 of NC_090811.1, read as the reverse complement.
AGAGACGAATCTCACAGCCACATAAGAAAAGGTGAAACCCAGATCTAATAATACATTACTCGTTCCGTCACATACAAGAATATGATGTGTAATCATTGCGTCAGATGCCTCTGATTCATCCTTGCCCGCAAAGGCATAACATTGAGATTTATCATCAACACGAGCTACCTTCCTGGCTTGTTGTACATAAAGCCTTCCTCTATTACCATTTTCTTTACCACTAGGACCGTGATTTCCTCTTAATCCTACTTGTGGATGTCCCCTATCTTTATTATCGTTTCCCACGGGTACAATCCCTCCAGAAGGTTGTTATTCAGACTTAAGCGAACACGGTTGTGGCAGTTTGTCATTATGTATCAAAATTCCCCACAACTAAAGCAAGTACAACTGCTACATGTAGCACCTTTAGTTCTAGAAGAACTAAATTAGAAATAAGAAAATCTGAAATTTTTAGAGTTAAGCTAAGTATGATTTTTTGGTCAACTTCAAACGAGCATAACTCCTACCACAAGCTAATGTAGGTATGTTATAAGATGTATTAGGAGAAATATTTGAATTCTCTTCCAACTCCACCAATTTTCTTTAGTTTCCAATTTAGATTTGGAGATATGTCCTTTCGCTGTTAGTTTGTCCAGTTAAGAAAGTTAGACGAAAATAGCGAGGGACATTTTTGTCTTTCCTTAACTAATTAGATTTAATTTGTTTCTTAGTAATATTTTAGGGGTATAATCTTATTCGTTAAGTTTTATTATCCAAATATACTCCTAGGATTTTAGTTGAGAGTTCAAGAACAGAAACGAAGATAAAAGAGGAGAGGATCAAATGTTCGTCGATGGACATGAGTTTAATCCCTAAGAGGTATGCAAGCTTCCATAGTGTTTGATTTTTTCACCCACATGCGAAACATTTTATTTTCAGCGTTATTTCACTCTCAAAAGTTGAATAATTTAAGTTAGTGATAGGCATTCTTGATGTTCATTCTAGATGTTGTTTTGTTAGGGTTTTAATGATGTTCATGAGATTAAAGTAATTGTTTTGAGTGTATTAGTGTCTACTTAGGTTGGGTAACCGAATATAAGGAAAATATGACAAAATATATCAATTAAATGTGATTTAGGATCAGAAAATGAGAGGCAAAATTTGTCAAAACTTTTCCTGGAGAGAGGTTGGGAGGCACTCCCCAGATGCGCCACAGGGGCTGGGGCGGCACCTGCACATATATTGTATCTGAAGTAAGGGGTTGGCGCGCTGCGCCCATAATGTGTCGGGGTCTCTTGCCCTCACTCCTTTCTGGTCGCTTGTCTAGTTTGAACCTTTTTTATATATACATTCACTCCCTTTGATTATAAAAACTATAAAATAATTCAAACACCCAGAAATAATTCATAACATGAATATAACCTTAAATTCAAGGTAAAGTTAAGAGCTAAGTCTTAAAAGTTCTTCCGACCGTCTTGAGAAATTTCTTTGAGTTTTTTAAGGAGTCTTCTACAATTTAGAGTAACTTGTTTTAAGACTTGAGCAATTGAGTATTATAAGAAAGAGAATATTCATGAGTCTACTTTGTCGTCATCAGATCCTCCATATCATGAACCATAGCTTTTCAATTCATAATTCACATTGAAGATAGAGTTAAGAGTAAAGTTCAAGAAATTATTTGAGTTCAATTGTGAATCCTTATTGATCAACTATCAATTTCAACTATGTTTTGAGGAAGTAAGTAAGAGACTGAGAAGATTTGTATACATGAGTTCCTTATTGATATTTTTAACCTTGAGTTGAGTTGTTCATGCCCATAACTTCCGCAAAAATTCTATTAATTGAGTATCATTAAGAGGATTCGTATATTTAAGTCTCAAGTATCTAGTATTGAGTTCCTAATCCTCTTCGAGATTATATCTCTAATCATGGAACTATTACAGTTACCCATGAAATCTTTGAGTTGAACTGTTCATGCCCTTAATTTGCATGAACCCTATTAGTGAAGCACCTAGAGGATGAGATGTATATTGGATTCTTTGAATTATGTAGTTCGCACTCATAATTCTACATGAACCCTTTTAGTTGAGCATTAATGAAATGAGTAGTATCATAAAAGTTCAATAGTTCCATGTATTGAGTTATACCTATGGTTATTGAAAACCTTGAATTTAGTTGCTCATGTCCATAATTTTGCATGAACTGTATTTAAGAAGTCTTTTTACAAGTTTTTTCAAAACTTGTTTTAAAGACTTGATTATGGAGTTGAGAAAGACTAAAGTTGAAGTTTTGTTCTTCAAAGAACTATATGGGGACTATGTATTTCCAAAGATATTTCAAGTGTTATCACATTTAAATATGAATGGAAGCTAAGATTTCCAAAGAGTTTTTGGGCTAGTTTTCAGAAAAGAGTAAATCACTTTCTAAATAAAACAAGAGAGGAAACTTAGATTTCCAAGATAGCCTTCGGGTTGAGTTTTGGACAATACTCTCAAATCACAGAAGAACTATGTTCTTGAAACATAACATCTAGTATATTTTGGAAGTAGTATTGAGCACTAATATAGGGGAGTGTTCAGACAAATTATAATCCTCATAAACCATGTAGTCATCATGGACAGAAAAGGATCATATTTTTTAGATGAACTCTTTTCACATACACTAGTAGATCCATTAGTAGTTCAGGAGCTATACCTTTGGCCAGGTATAGAATGTGCTGGTAGCGTGAGGAAGATCATTTTACCATCAATATCAATTTTATGTGATGGTTTTCGATTAGACAAATTCTCACAGAAGTTAATGTACTTTTATATACATCAGTTAATTATATTTTGATATACATTTAGAGTTATGTTGTATCTTTGCTAAATACACAGAGTTGACATCATTTTTTAGTTAGGTTTTCTTTATATTACACTTGCTTTAAACTGCTTTATATTCAAATGAATTCATTTATGTATCAGGAGTTGAGTATTTCAAATTCAGTACCTTAAGTTGTGTATATTGAGTTGATTTGTTCTTCATTTAGTCGAGTATCATATCATTGAAGTTTAATATCTAATTTTTGAGTTGAGTATTTAATGTTTGAATTGAGTATCTTATCCTTGACCACTTCTTAGTTAAGTAAGTTGAGTAATTTTTAGTATCCTAGAGCATTCCTTGAGTAGAATAAGTTTGAAGAGAAGTAAGTACGTTTCTATTTTTATCAAGTTCAAGATTATATTATGCTTTAGAATTTCCCATCCATGCTCATATGTTCCACGTACTGAGCCATTTAACCTGCATCTTCTCATGATGCAACTCCAAGTATTCCTGATCATGAACTGAAGCTTCTTTGATGTCAAATGGAGTTCGAGTTAGCTATGGTGAGCCTCCTTGATTTTGGATGATGGTCTTATCCCGACTTCCATCATTTTTGTAAGAAGCTTCATAGATAGACAATAGAGTTTTAGAAGTATTCATTTATTTTATTAAATGTTTTAAATACTAAATTATCCTTTTATGGCGAGTTCTATATATATTATTACAAAGTTTTCTTTAGACATAAAGTTTGTATTTAAGTTTAATAAACTTTTATTTAAGTTTTAAGATTATGCATGCCTAAGTTAGTCTTCTGCTTATAGTTAGACAGGTGAGACTTCTCTTGGGGACCTACAATGGTTCTTTGAGTGTCGGCAACATCTAGGGTGGAAACTCTGATCATGACACGTCTTTCTTTTTAACAAAAAAACTGGATCACCCTATGGAGAGATACTCGGTCCGATAAAACCCTTATTCAACAAATCTTTGAGTTGCTCCTTTAATTACCTAGGTTCTACCAGAGACATTTGGTACGAAGGAATAGAAATTGGTTGTGTATCTAGGAAAAGGTCCATGCCAAAATCTATTTCCCTTTTTGGAGAAATACTGGGGGATCCGATGGGTAAACTTCCAAAAACTTATTAACAGTGGCGACCAACTCAAGAGTTAAGGTTTCTGAATCCACATCCCTCACCCTAACTAGATGGTACATGCAACCATTAGAAATCATATTTCTAGCATTAAGACAAGAAATAAACCAACCTTTTTGTAAAAAAAATTCTCCTTTTCTACTCTAAGAAACTAAAATTTGACCACACAAGTTCTACAATCAATAGAAGCATAACAAGAGTGCAGTCAATCCATACTTAGTGTAACAACAAAATCTAGCATATCAAACTCTCCTGAGCCAATAAATGTAACCCTACTGGAAAAGGAGATGAGACACTTTTGATATACCCTCTTAGACACAATAGAAATACCAATAAGAGTAGAGAAAATATACCATCTTAGCCAAAATTGAAATACCAATAAGAATAGAGACATAAAAAGATCTAAAAACACATTAGGGATAACATCAAATCTCATAGACACATATGGAGTTACAATAGACAAAGTAGGACCGGGACCAAGTGAAGCATAAACATCAACTTCAAAGACTTTCAAGATACCGGTGACAACATTGGGAAAACCCTCTTTTTCTCCACTAGTCTGAAGTGTATAAAACCTATTTTGCTTGGGAGCATTAGAACCCGACCTACTTGAACAGGATGAAGGATAGGATCCCTACAATGATTATCTCTCTCATTCATAGAAACTGAAGGATAGTCTCTAATTTTCACGCCCCGAGCTACCTACAAAACGCGGAAAAGGAACCTAGGACCACAAGTGATCTCAAGGTAACCCTGCTAGCATGATCATGAGCATACTAAAGATAATAAATTGTTGCAGAAGTTAAATCATAAATTATAATGAAAATATAGGGAATACCCATATGCTAAAACTGAGATATATAAAAAATCGATGAGTTTAAAACAAAGAAATATTAACTCACTACTAATCTTAAACTTACTATGCCTAAAAATAGCCTCTAAACTTGACTAGAAATACTGGGACAAGCCCCAGCTAACTCTAGCAAAAACTGAAACTAAATGACTAAAGACTGAAATGACACTCATGACTCTTGTCCTCGGAGAACGATGACTCATTATTGAATCTGTGGAACAGGGGATCAAAAAATCGATCTATGGGTGATCTAAATACTGAGAACCGTAACCTACATCACGAGAAGATGTAGCGCACGTATGCGTTAGTACTTGGAAGGTATTGATCTTGTAGGATAGAGTAAAGCTAAAATAAAACATAACTGAACAAGCATAAAAGCAAGTATAATGATGAAACATTATAAACTAAATTCTGAGCTAACTTGATGCAATTACCAATTTATAACATGCTGAAAATGAATATTGTATATACTGATAAATTATCAATGCAGAGAGTCTGACTGAACTGTGGGAGCTACTAATAACCGATAATAAAACCACATGAGCTAAATATGGAGTCTAATTTATACGCCCCATCGTGAGGACCCAATATACCCTGCCAAAGGTATAAAGGCATGCTGGTGTGATCACTAAACTAATTGCCCACATAAGGTACCTACAACATACTTGGCTAGTAGTTCTGAACTATTGGGTACGCTAAACCCTAGTACAACTCGGTATTATGCTACTGCCAATGAATTTTGTAAAATTAACTGATTATGTTTGAGTTTCTATAAATACTGGATTGTTCAAAACTGAACATGCAAACTGAGAATGTAATAACTAATCTGGTAATTATGCATTTATAACTGAGGCATGTATATCTAAAGTGTCTGAAATATCAGACATATCATGTATAATTCATGAACTAAAGAAATACAAAGTTATGATTCTGAAATTCATGTGATAATCTGAATAATAATATGATAATCTTATTTTGAACATATATTTAATAAATTCATGAAATTCTAAAAAAGTTATAGAAACCTTAGGTTTAATCATAATATGGGAATCAAGAATCTGAATGAAAACTAGGGATCCAATGGGTGAAAGGAAACCACTAGTGAAATCCGACACACCTGGTGATGAAATCATTGGAAAAATACTTAAGTTTCGGGGCTAGAACTGCTGAGCTCATGGCATTCTTGAACTAGGGTTCTTGAGCTTTTTCTCCTCTCTTGCTTCTTATTTCTAGGTTTTGAGTTAATGACTTAACATGGATATATTTTAATGATATTTTTAGGCTTAAACTGACAAAAATGTTATGATTTAGGGTCAAAACGACGTACATAGGGTTTAAATGGAGTGGTAAAGGTCAAAAAGACCACTTGGAAAGTTATTGTCGAGACAAACGACAGCCTGGATTGACGGTTCGTCGTCTGCCCGACGCCCCATCGTTGGGTCTTTCATCAGGGCTTGTTCTATAGGCCTTTACTAAAATTGGCATAACTTTTTTCTCGAAGGTTTGTTTTTATCAAGGTTGGTGGCTATGGATAGATAATTTCATTATATATATGTGGGTAGGTCATAGGACACCTAATAATTTTTTTGAAAATAGTTATTCTCATTTGAAGTTGATCCAACTGCATTTCCCCATTTTCCACGTATGGACCGTAAGTCCACCTACGGACTGGTCATCCGTAGCTCTTGTTAGAGAGTGGATGAATGGGTTTATTCATCAATGGTAACGTACTACGGACCATCATTTTACCTATGGAACGTTGATCCGTCTGTCGACCAAGACTTAGCCAATCTTTTTCCGACTGAGTTTTTGGGAATTTCTGATCCCATCGACGGTTGTGCAAGACGGAATGTCGTCTCTAATATGGACCATCCATGCCACTATTGGTTGTACATACATATTTTTATGAAAAAATTGATTTTTTGATCTATTTTGGCTATGGGATGTTACATTATCTCTCCCTTGGGAACATTCGTCCTCGAATGAAGACTAAACAAGCTAAAATTTAGGGAGAGAGTTGTAAACACTACTGCTAAGCACTAAGAATTGAGTTTCTGACTGAATTAAGTTCCGAGTACATGCAAATACGCTGAAATGCAAGTACAAACTGAGGGAACATGATTTTAAGACTGAATTGAAGCGTGAATGACTGGAAAATTGAAGAGGAACTATTATCTCAAGCTGTAGTGGAATCAAAAAGAAAGAGGTGAGGATACTAGGCTTTTATGGCTGCTTATGCTTCCAAAGTAACTCCCTCTACGACTGACTCCGGCATGAAACCTTGACTGAAGCGACTTCATTATTTCTCAACCTTCTAACCTGACGATCAAGAATCTCAACTGCTACATCCTCATAAGAAAGACTATCTTTCAACGCCACACTCTCTAATGGCACTATAGAGGCTGGATCACCCACACAGTTCTTCAAGAGTGAGATGTGGAAGACAGGATGCACTGCTTCTAATTTTGCTTGGAACTCTAACTCATATGCCACCTTGCCGACCCTTTTCAAGATCTTCTAAGGTCCTACATATCTAGGGTTGAGCTTCCCTTTCTTTCCAAATCTCATCACCACTTCCATGGGTGAGTCTTTCAGAAAAACCCAATCATCAACTTGGAACTCTAGTTTCCTTCTCCTTTCATCTGCATAACATTTTTGACGACTTTGGGTTGTTTTAAGTCTATCTCTAATGAGTTGCAGTTTCTCCACAGCATAAAGGAATGAATCTAGCCCTATCAAAGTTGCTTCACCTACTTCAAACCAACCAACATGAGATCTACATCTACGCTCATATAAAGCCTCAAAAGGGGCCATTTGAATGTTTGAGTGGTAGCTATTATTGTAAGCAAACTCAATAAGATGAAGATGATCATCCTATCTACATTTGAAATCGATTACACAAGCTCTCAATATATCCTTTAAGGTCTGAATGGTACAATCTACCTGCCCATCCGTCTATGGATGAAATGTTGTGCTAAAGTTAACTTGAGTACCAAGACCTTTCTGAAATGACTTCCATAAATGAGAGGTAAATTGAGGACTTCTATCTTAGATGATACACAAAGGAACGCCATGCAACCTCACAACTTCATTGATGTAAAGCTTTGCTTAGTTCTCCACCAAATCTTTAATCTTGACTGCTAAAAAGTGAGAGGACTTAGTCATAGTATCAACTATCACAAAAAAAGGAGTCATGCTATCTACAAGTATGAGTTAACCTTGTGATGAAATCCATATTGATCACATTCCACTTCCAAGTAGGAATATCGATCTCTTGATTCATACCTCCTCATTTCTAATGTTCTACCTTGACTTGCTTGCAATTGGGACACTTACTCAGAAAATCTTCTATATCCTTCTTGATGTACCATGGTTTCACTGTAGTTTCAATATCTTTTCCTTAAGTTTGGTGTGTGTATAAAGACTTTTTGTATTGATTTTTGATGTAGGTTTCTCGTTATTTTATTGGAAATCTGTCCAAAGGGGAACGCAATGGATTTGAAAAGAAATTGCAGAAGTGACCACCTACGAAGCCCACGACGGTCCGTCATAACTATGACGGTCCGTAGGTGGAACCGTAGTGAGATGAAAATGGCTGCTGTAGGAAATTGGGGAAGTCTGACAAAGTGTGGGACCACGGAAGCTCATAAAGGACCATCAAAGCCACGATGGTCATTCCTACATATTCATCGTGGTGGTCATAGAGTAGTTCCAGTACCCAATTTCAAGAGGTTTCTAAGTGTTGTGGAACGGAACCCCTTGACGTACCGTCGTTCTTGCAACGGTCCGTCATATCTGTCTGTCGAGGGTAACAGCGAGTTGATGAATAAAGGAGTAGAAAATAATGACAAGTATGGAACGACGGAGCCCACGACGGATCGTCGTGTACATGATGGTCCATCGCAGGGATCGTCGATTCAGATGTGTTTTGGAAAGATTTTTCTTAAATAGAGTCCTTCATTTATTAGGTTTTATTTATTATAAATAGTTTGAAAAACCTCATTTTTAGGGTTAGACTTTTGGATATTTTTTAGTTCTCTTGTTTAAGTGTTGAACTCTTGATTTTTGTATTTGATCATACTTTTCTGGAATAACCTGTTGGTGTTTTTGTGAATTATTCAAGTGAATTTCTGGATTTTCTTCGTTCTCATAAAAGTAAGTGCATGAATTCTTATATTATCAATATTAATTGAGTTATTAATAACATGGGTAACTAAACTCTATAACTAGGGTTGTGGGAACCATGGGTAAATAATAAGGTAAAATCTAGCTAAAATAATAATTCTAGAATAGTATCTTGCATGTATTGCTAATTATTTTGCTAAGAAGTCTTTTTAACGGATGGGCGACGTTAGAACTTGCCTTATTGCTACTTTCTGGATCAAGGAGGTAGGTAATAGGAAAAGAATTATCAATAAAGATTTAGTGTATACTATCTATAGGTTCGTTTTGGTTTGTACGACGTAACAACTTAGTCAAATATTGAATATGATACTAAGTATGAGGTGAATATGATATTTCGTATGAGGTGAATATAAGGCTTAGTAAAGCAACACAGGTAGACGCACCAAGGTGAATTCATAAATGTTTAATTCCATGAGGCTATAGATATGTTAAGCCAATTCATGACTAACCAAGTCTAGAAACAACAAGGAGCTAGACAAGAAAAGGCTGAAACTTCGAGGGTTCGTCAATTCATGAGAATGAATCCTCCTAGTTTCACCGGTTTGAGCACTATGGAGAATCCAAAACATTTTGTGAAAGAGTGGAAGATGTTGATGCTAAAAGGATTGAGCTAGTTGCATATCAACTAAAGGATGTATCAAGGAATTGGTTTGATCAGTTGATGGCAGACAGAAATGAGAATGCACCATATCCGAGTTGCTTTGCAGAAGCTTTCTTGAGGCATTTCTTTCCCCAAAACTGAACGATGCTAAGGTACGAGAGTTTTTTTACACAGAAACAAGACTCTTTGAGTGTAAATGAGTATGGGTTGAAGTTCACCACGTTGTCCTACTATGCTCCTTAAATGGTCAAGGATATCAGGAGCATAATAAGCTTATTTGTCGCTGCCTAGGTCATATACCAAGCAAATACGGCAGAGTTGCAATGCCAATCGGCGAAATAGAGATATCTCGATAGATGTTTTATATGTAGCAAGTCTAAAAGGAGAACATGAGGGACAAAGAAGAGTATAGAAATAAGAAAGCTAAGACTAGGAATGAGTCTAATGAATAGAAAGGTGGTTTGAATCATCTTTAGTTTCAAAAACAAAAGGGGTCTACACCATAATCTGCAAGTGTTGTTGCACTCACAAACAAAAGTGAGAATCATGTACGAAATTCACAGAACTTTAGGGCTAGACCTGCACAATGTAAATAAAGTGTGGCATAGGGAGATAATAAGGATCATGCATATGCTAAGTGTTGTAGAACTTAACCAGGTAAATGTCGTGATGGCTAGAAAAGTGTCTTCAAGTATGCTCAACTGGGTGACTTCATGATAGATTGCCTTAAGAACAGGCAGAGTAGTGGAAGTCTGGGCAATAGCGCTCAATATTCATTAGTTGCTCCACCAGACAAAACTGCACCTAGAGTAGCCATTTCTAGTACTGGCATAGGGGCAAACAACCTATATATCACTAGCCGCCAAGAGCAAGAGAACTCTCTAGATGTTTTCACATGTTTGATCAAAATCCATGATTTTGATGTTTATGCTTTTTTGTACCTAGAAGCAAGTTTTTCTTTTGCAAGTTATTATGTGCAAATAAGTTAAGATTATTCCTAAGATACTTTATGAACCTTCCTATGTTTTTACACCTGTTGGAGTGTCTATTCCATCGGAAAGAGTCTATCATGATAGTCCAATTTCTATTAATCGCAAGAACACCATGGCTCACCTAGTGGAGTTAGACATGGTAGATTTTGATAACATTCTAGGTATGGTATGACTTCATTCCATTATGCATCAATAGATTATATTTCTCGAGTTTTCAAGTTTCATATTCCTAAAGATTCAGTCATAGAGTGGAGTAGTAGTTCAGCAAGGCCTAAGGGGCATTTAATTTCCTACCTTAAGGCAAAGAAGTTAGTTCCAAAGTAATGTATCTTTTACTTACTCCGAGTTAATGACTCAATTGTTGAGGTAGTTTTGCTTTAGTCAGTATCTATAGAATATGAGTTTCTAGAATTTTTTCTTGATGATCTACTCGGAGTCCCTCCTGAGACAAATAGACTTTGGCACTCGCCTAATCCCCATCATAGTTGAAATAACAATTGAAAGATCAGCTAGATAAAGGTTTCATTCGACCAAGTGTCTCACCTTGGGGCACTTCGGTCATGTTTGTAAGAAAGAAAGATCGTTTCCATAGGATGTGTATAGACTAACTTCAATTGAATAATTTTACCATCAATAATAAGTATCCTCTCGCAAGCATAGATGATATATTCCATCAAATTTAGGGTGCCACCTGTTTCTCAAAAATTGAAATCAGATCTGGCTACCATCAGTTGAAATTTAGGGAATGTAACATTCCAAAGACAATTTTTAGAACAAAATATGGCCATTATAAGTATTTGGTCATGTCTTTTGGATTGACCAATGCACCAACAGTGTTCGCGGATCTTATGAACAGAGTCTTCAAACCTTATGTAGATATGTTTATTATAATTTTCATTGATGAAATACTGATTAAGTCAACGAATGAAAAAGATCAAACTAGTCACCTCAAGATAATCCTTCTGACTTTGAAATATAGGAAGTTCTATGTCAAGTTTTTCAAGTGTGAGTTTTGTCTTAAGTTTGTGGAATTTTTGGGCCACATAGTTTCTGGTGATAGGATAAGAGTCAATACCCAAAAGATAGAAGTAGTTTAGAGTTGGACTAGACCCATATCTCCAAATGATATTAGGAGTTTCTTGGGGTTGTCTAGCTACAATAGAATGTTTTTTGAGGGGTTTCCGTCTATCTTATCTCCCTTGACCAAGTTGACCTAGAAGGTAGTTAATTTTCAATGGTCTGAAGCATGTGAGAAAAGCTTTCAGGAATTGAAAAGGAGGTTGATTATTATTACCCCTATTTTCACATTACTAGAGGGTACTTAAGGTTTTATGGTGTACGGTGATTCATCACGATTTGGTTTGGGTTGTGTTTTAATGCAGAATGGTAAAGTTATATCATACACCTCTAGACACTTCAAAGTTAATAAGAAGAATTATGCTACCCACGACTTAAAGTTGGATGCTGTAATTTTTGCCTTAAAATATGGTATCACTACTTGTTTGGTGTTCATGTTGATATATTCACTGATCAGAACAGCCTACAATATTTATTCACTCAGGAAGAGCTCAATCTTACACATAGTAGGTGATTAGAATTACTCAAGAATTATGACATAAGTATTTTTTACCACCCACGTAAGTCTAATGTAGTTGTTGATGCATTAAGCAAGTTATCCATGGGAGTATCACCTATATTGAAGAAGAAAGAGAGAGTTAGCCAAATATGTGTACATACTTGGATGCAAAAGAGTTAGACTTATGGATTCCACCAAAGAAGGGATAGTGGTGACAAATGGGGATGAGTCATCATTAGTGTAAAAAGTGAAAGAAAAACAAGACCAACACCCCATTTTTCTTGATTTAAAGGTGAAAGTTCATAAGAAAAGTGTATAGTCTTTTGAACAAAAGGGAGATGATGTGCTGAAGTATCAAGGTATATTGTGTGTACCTAGGGTTAATGGACCCAAATGGAGAATAATGAATAAGGCTCATAGCTCTAGATATTCCATGCATCCTGGTTCCACAAAGATGTACTACGATTTGAGAGAGGTATATTGGTGGGAAAGTATGAACAACGAAATTGTTAAGTTTGTTACCAAGTGCCTAAATTTAAATCAAGTGAATATAGAAACCAAGGCCTGGAGAAATTTCTCAAAACATAGAACTTTATGAATGGAAGTGAGAGATGAATAATATGGACTTTATCAAATAGATTGTCAAGGTCTTGCCGGCAATATGATTCAATTTGAGTAATTGTCGATAGAATGACCAAATCAACCCACTTTTGTTGGTAAAGACTACTCATTCGGTAGAGGAATATAAAAATATGTACATTCAAGAGTTGATAAGACTTAAGGGATTCCTCGTTTTAATTATTTCATATAGAGGTGCACAATTTACTGCTCAGTTCTGCAAGTCTCTCCATAAAGGTTTGGGTTCAAAGGTGAACTTAAGCACTTCCTTTCATCTTCAAATGGATGGGCAAGCATAGCTTACTATCTAGTACTTATAGGATATGTTGAGGGCTTTGTATGATTTATTTAAAGGGGAATTGGGATGATAACCTACCTCTCATTTAGTTCTCTTAAAAAAAATAACTACCATTCGAGCATCAAAATGGCTCCATATGAAGCTCTTTATTGGAGAAAATGCAGATCTCTGATTGTGTGGCTCAAAGTTTGGTGAAGCAGTGTTGATAGGACTATATCTAGTTCACCAATCCATGCAGAAGGTGAAGGTGATTCAAGAGATATTGAAGATTGAAGTCGATGAGAAGGGTCTTATGAGGTTTATTAAGAAGGGGAAACATAGTCCCCGACATATTGTACCTTATAGGATATCCAAGAGAATTTACATTGTAGCTTAGAAGTTTGAGATACCACAAGATTTAGCAACGGTTTATCCGGTATATCACATCTCCATGTTGAAGAAGTGCATGGGTGATCCTCCATTGATTATAACAACGAAAAATGTTAGGATTAAAGATATCTTATCCTATGAAGAGATTCTAGTTCAAATTTTAGATCGCCATGTTTGAAAGTTGAGAAAAAAGAGGTTACGTTAGTCAAGGTCCTTTGGACGAACCAATTCATGGAAAAAATGACTTGGGAAGCTGAAGAGGATATAAGGAAGAGATATCAAAATCTATTTGAAGCCGGAGAGAATGCAGATCAAGGCAATAATTTTCTTATTAGTACTTTATAAGCTATGAGAAATAATGTTGTTATGTGTTTTTGATTGCTGAGTGTTAAAACTGAGGTTACTATTCTTAGCTTAGTGAAAGAAATCTCGTTTGAGGATGAATGTTCCTGAAGGAAGATATTGTAACATCTTGTAACTCAAAATTGCTAACAATAATCTAAGAAACTAAAAATAATCACTTTTGGAAAGAAAGGGAAAATCTAGAAAAAAATTCCAAGTCTAAGAAGTTAGGTTTGGCCATTTTCAAACGATCATAACTCATAGATCCGGATTAGTTAGATGTAGTTCCTTATATTGTTGGAAAGACCTTGGATACATCTTTCCAATGCCAATAAGTTTTTGAATTTTCGAATCATATGATCGAGATACGCCTATCAGAAGTTGGATTGATGGATTGAAGAAGGTCCCAATTCAGATTTAAGGAAGGGCAAACTAGCCTTTTTACCAATTAATTTTCTATTTCGTTTTAGGGATTTATTTGGGGCAAAACCCTGTTTTAGTCAGATAAGAAAATTGAACTTTACTCTTTTGGCTTGGAGAAGAGAGAAGATAAGAAGGAAAAAGGAAAAAGATCAAGGATTCGCCAAGAATGCCAAGGAATTTCGAGTTGAATTCATCGAGGTGATCCTATCAAGGAATGTGAGATGTTTTGATTTGGGTTATTCTTCCATGTAACATCTCGTAACTCATAATAGCCTAAAATAAGCTAAGAAACTAAAATTTTCACTTTAACAAAGAATAGGGAGGATGTGGAAAATTTTATAAGGTTAAGAAAGTGAGTTTTTTATCATCATCAAACGGCCATAACTTCTAGCTCGGGATGATTAGAGTAACTTCTTTATATGGTTGGATCTTTCCAACGCTGAAAGTATGCACAATTTTGATATCGTGTGAGGGAGATATGCCTTTCGAAATTTGGGTTGTTGAAGTAACAAAAGTCCCATCTAGATTTAAGGAAGGGAAAACTAGTCCATTTACCCATTTATTTCCTAACCCATTTTAAGGGTTTAATTGAGATAAAAAAATTAGTTCATATTATAAAAGCTATTTTAGCTTAGGGAATGGGAGAAAAGAGAAGATAATAACGAGAAGGGACAAGGATCAAGGTTTCCCCAAGAACACCAAGGAATTTTGAGTGGAATTCGTTGGAGTGATCCCTATCAAGGTATGTAAGCTCTTTTATATTGGATTAATTCATTCTCACACCAATCTTGTCTCAATTCAGAAGTTTTAGAATTAATTACATGATTAGAAGTGAATTCTTGATAATCTTATCGAATTCTTTTTTTGTTGAATTGACTAAATGTCCATTGATATTCATTAGTAGTTTCTGATGTTGTATTTGAGGTAGATCTTATGGGCTTGAAGGTATTGATGATCCTAGGGGTTTGGAAAATAAAACAAGGGAGGTTTAGGTGATTAGGGCCAGAGAAAGAGTTGCAATATTAGTCAAACGCACCTAAGCAAGGACACGTGTGTCCTACGTATAGCGCGCTAGAAGAAGGCTTTAGTCAAATAGAGCTGGCGTGGTGAACCACCAATGCGCAATAATCAAGCCTCATTCAAAGCCCGGATCGGCGTTTTTCGCCAAGTTTTTGTAGTCTATCCTCTTTAAGTCCTTCTAAGGGACATTAACATATTCAAATATTCTAACTACTTCAAATGATTTATAAACACCTAGAAATCCCTAGTGAACACAAATCATAACCTTAAAGCAATAATCCAATTCAAAGAAAGTTATGATCAAAGTCAAAGGAGTTAAGAGTTATGTTTAGAAGTTAAGAAGTAAGTCATAGTAAAGTTTCTTAAAGTTTTAAAAGTTCTCAAGAGTCTTTATTAAATGTTTTAACTACATTTTAAGGCTCAAGTTACAAGTCAAAGTAAAAAGTATAATTTGAATTCTTTCATTCATGAAATATAAGGGAACTAAGTATTCCCTAAGAGTTGAATTAAGGTTAAGAGTTTCAAGTTAAGAAAAGACTAAGAGTTGAGTTCATTTCTCAAAAGTTAAAAGGGTACTAAGTATTACCTAAGAGTTACAAATGTTTTCACATTTTGAGAAAGAAAAAGGAAGCTAGACTTCCAATAGAGCCTTTGGCTAGTTTCAGTTAAAAGGGAAACCATGATTTCCAAGAAATCTTTTAAGATAAATTTGAGCAACTACCTTATACAAGAGGAGAATTTGAAAGATATGAGCTTTGAATTTTGGGAGTATTATTGAGCACCAATATGGGGACGCCAGTTCATATTAACTCAAGCCCCCCATAAACCATGTAGCTAACATGGACAGAAGAATCGTCATAATTTTTAGATGATTCCTAAGTGCTTTTAGAATAGACTAGTTAATTCTCTTAGTAGTTCAGGTTCTATAATGATGGCAAGATATAGAATGGTCCTCTTGAAACGTAAGGTAAGACGTTGAACCATCGCTTAGGCTCATAGTGATAGTTGTCGGTTAGAGAATCACCCAAAAAAACTATATTATTTTCATATATAAGTAACTTTGAGTTTCATGTTGCATTTTCTTTAACGAATAAGATGGTTTACCGTTTTATAATGCTTTGTATATATATTTATAATGTGTTTTATTTGCTTTATATTAAGTTCAGTAATTCATGAGTTGAGCAGAGCCAAGGTAAGTTTCGTCTTATTCCTTTCAAGCTTAAAATTTTTGTTTAGCATTCATAATCACATACTTGGACATTCAATGTACTGATGCTAGTTGGTCTGCTTCGTCTTATGATGCAGATGTAAGAAATAAGGATAAACCTCTATCTAGCGCCTCGTTGATCCAGTTTTGGAATCTAGAGTCACTAGTGAGCCTCCTTGCATCCGTATGACTCTTTTAGTGATTCCTGTCATTACATTTGAATGTTAAGGGGTTTCTTTTAAATGAAATTTTTGCCATGTTATTTTACTTGAAGTAATTCTTTAAGAATATTTCTTTCTTTAAATGAGTTTATTCTTTTGTTGAGTTAAGTAAGTTAGGCCAAGTGTTCGCTCGAGGCCAATAATGGTCATGGCGTGCCACCCATGTCCAGGGTGTAGACTCAGGGAGTGACAAACTTGGTATCTGAGCCAGGTTCAGGAGTCATAGGGAGTGTATGAAGTCGTGTCTGTAGAGTCTTAATCATCGATATGACGTGCACCAAATCTATGATTAGGAGGCTGCAACATTAACGAATTCCTCACTTCTTTCATATTATTTTTTGTGTATTAGATTTTATCTCTAAAAATTTTCTCTCTTACTTGTGCTTGTGCGTGTTTCAAATCATAATGCCTTCAAGAAGATAAGCAAGAGGTCATCCAACTAGAAGGAACGTAGAGGAGCCCAAGGTAACTAATGCTCCAAATATTCAACCTGAAGGTGAAGTCACTAATGTTGAGTTCCATGAGTCTATACAAATATTAAGACAAGCGGTGACTAACCAAGTAGGTTAATAGAGAGAGGCTTGACAAGAAGAGGTAGAAGAATTTTGAGAATGAATCCTCCCAGCTTCACTAGCTCAAGTACTACTTTTGATCTAGAGTACTTCATCCAAGAACTGAAAATGGTTTTTGAGGTGATGCATGTTGTTGACACTGACAGAGTTGAGCGATCTGCTTATCAACTCAAACGGTATTGCTAGAACATGGTTTAAATAGTGGAAAGAGGGTAGAGATTAAGATACACCACCTGCGAGTTGGGCTTGTGTTTAGGAGGCTTTATTAGGGGATTTCTTTCCCCAAGAACTGAGAGAGGCTACGGTACGTGTGTTTCTCACACATAAGAAGGATTCTCTAATTGTGCATGACTATGGGTTTAAGTTTAGCCAACTATCATGCTATGCTCTCAAAATGGTTAAGGATATAATCAGCAGAATGTGTTTGTCCGTCGCTGGTTTGGGTTGTGCATCAAGTAGTGATGGTAGATCTGCAAAGATGATGATAACATGGATATATCAAGGTTGATGGTTTATGTCAACAAGTTGAAGAGGAAAAGTTTAGGTATAGAGAGGAGCACATGAACAAGAAACTGATGATTTTAAATGAGTCAGGGCAGCGGAAGAGTGGTTCAAATTTGCCACAGATTCATAAGCAAAAGGGAATATACCATCATCTGCCAGTGCACCTAAGCCCAAAAACAGAGGTGAGTATAATGGAAAGAATTCAGAGAACTTTATGCAAGACCAGCTTATTCAAAAAGTAGTGTGTCACAAGGAGGCGGTTGGTCTACTTCATGTGGTAGGTGTGGTAAAAACCATGATAGTAAGATGACCAGTTAGGTTGCTTCAAGTGCATCCAAGAGGGTAATTTTATGAAAAAGTGTCCTAAGAATAAGCAGGGTGATGGAAATTCGGGAAATAGAGTTCAATCTTCATCAGTTGCTCCACAAGACAGGATTGCACCTAAGGAGACAATTCTGGTACTAGAAGAGAGGCAAACTGCCTCTTTCCGATCACTAGCCGATAAAAACAAGATAACTCTCCAGATGTCATCACGGGTATGATTAAAGTATTTACTTTTGATGTTTACTGTTTGTTAGTCCCAAGAGAAAGTTTAACTTTTGTAACTCCTTATGTTTCAAATCAATTTGATATTCCTCTTGAGAAATTTTGTGAACGTTTTTGTGTTTCTACCCTTGTTGGAGAGTCTATTCTATTGGAAAGAGTCTATCGCGATTGTCCTATTTTCATCAATCACAAGAACCCCATTGCTGACCTAGTAGAGTTAGATATGGTAGAGTTTGATGTAATTCTAGGTATGGACTGGCTACATGCTTGTTATGCATCAATAGAGGGTAGAACTCGAGTTGTCCGATTTCAGATTTCTAATGATCCAGTCATAAAGTGTAGTAGTAGTTAAGCAGTGCCTGAGGGTCATTTCATTTCGTACCTTAAGACAAGAAAGTTAGTTTAAAGGGGATGGATCTATCACTTAGTCCGAGTTAATGACTCAAGTGCTGAGGGTACCTTCCATTCAATTAGTTTCTGTAGTAAAGGAGTTTCCATAAGTTTCTCCTTGTGATCTACCAAGAGTCCCTCTAGAGAGAAAAATACTCTTCAACATAGACATCATTCCTGATACTCATCCTATCTCTATTCCACCATATAGAATGGCACCAATAGAGTTAAAAGAGTTGAAAGAGCAGCTGAAAGATCTTTTAGATAAGAGTTTTATTAGACCAAGGGTCTCACCTTGGAGTGCTCCAATATTGTTTGTGAGATATAAGGATGGTTCCTTTAGGTTGTGTATAGACTACTGTCAATTGAGTAAAGTTACCATCAAGAATAAGTATCATCTTCCAAAGATAGATGATCTTTTTTATTAGCTTAAGGGTGTTTTTTGCTTCTCAAAAATTGATCTGAGGTCAGGCTACCATCACTTCAGGGTTAGGGAATGTTATATTCAAAACTCATCGTCTAGAACAAGATATGGGCATTATGAGTTTTTGGTTATGTCGTTTAGTTTGACCAATGTGCCTGCAACTTTTATGGATCTTATGAATAGAGTTTTCAGACATTATTTATATCCGTTTGTTATCATCCTAATTGATGACATACTAGTCTTTTCAAGGAATAAAGAAGTTCATGCTAGTCACCTCAAAATAGTACTTTAGACTTTAAAAGAAAAGAAGTTGCCAAGTTCTCCAAGTGTGTGTTTTCCCTTAAGATTGTGGCATTCTTGGGCCACATAGTTTCCGGTGATGGGATTAGAGTTGATACCAAAAAGATAGAAGCAGTTCAGAGTTGTTCTAGACCCACGTCTGTTGTTTATATTATGAGTTTCTTGGGTTTGGCTAGCTACTTTAGAATATTTTTTAGTGTTTTTCATGTATCTCGTCTCCCTTGACCAAGTTGACAGTTAAATTTCAATTGTCTAAAGCTTGTGAGAAAAGCTTCAAGGAGTTGAAGAAGAGGTAGACTTTTGCTCAAGTTTTGACCTTAACAGAGGGTACTCATGGCTTTGTGGTGTACTGTGATACATGTTTTTGTGGTTTACTATGATGCATCAAGAGGTGGTTTGGGTTCTGCGTTAATGTAGAATGGCAAGGTCATAGATTATGCCTCCAGACAGTTGAAATTTCGTAAGAAGAATTATCCAACCCATGACTTGGAGTTGGCTGCTATGGTATTCGCCTTGAAGATATGGCGTCACTACTTTTATAGGGTTCATGTTGATATATTCACTTATTAAAAGAGCCCACAATTTGTGTTCACCTAGACAGAGTTGAACCTCAGACATAAGAGGTGGTTGGAATTACTGAAGGATTATGACATGAGTATTCTTTACCACCCAGGTAATGTAATGTGGTTGATTAAACTTTAAGCAGGTTATTACCGCCCATGCTGAGGAATAAAATAGGGAGTTAGCCAAAGTTTTGCACAGACTCGCTCCTACAAGTCAGGCTTATGGATTCAAGAGAAGGAGGGATTGTGGTGACCAATGAGGATTCATCATCACTAGATTCAAAGGTAAAAGAAAGGCAAGACAAACATCCCATTTTGCTTGATTTGAAGGCAAATGTTCATAAGCAAAGCATATCAGATTTTTATCAAGGGGGAGATGGTATGTTGAAGTGCAAAGGTAGATTTTGTGCCTAGGGTTGATGGGCTCCAAGAGAAAAGGATAATGGAGAAGACTAATTGCTACATATATTCCATTCATCCAAGTTCCGCCAAGATGTACCAAGACTTCAGAGAGGTAAATGGGTGGAAAGGTATGAAGAAAGGTATTGTTGAGTTTGTTACCAAATTCCCAAAGTAATAACTAGTGAAAGTAGAACACCAAAGTCCTGGAGGGTGGGCGAAATGGAAGTGTGAGATGATTAACATGGACTTCATCACATGCTTTCCAAGGTCTTGCATGCATCATGAGTCAATTTGGGTGATTGTCTATAGAATGACAAAGTCTGCCCACCTTTTGTCTGTAAACACCCCTTATTCGACAGAGGATTATGCAAAATTATACATTCATAAGCTGTTGAAAAATAACGGAGACCTATTGTCAAACTTTTCATGTATAGGTGCACAATTTACTACTCAGTTCTGGAAGACTTTCCAAAAAGGTTTGGGTTCAAAGATGAACTTAAGCACTGCTTTTAACCCTCAATCAGATGGACAAGCAGAACGTACTATCCTTTCCTTAGAAGAAATGTTTATCTCTTGTGTAATTTATTTCAAGAAAAATTGGGATGATCACCTACCACACTCATTGAATTAACCTAGAACAGTAGTTATCATTCCAGCATCTAAGTGGATCCATATGAATCTCTTTATAGGACAAGATACATATCTCCTATTGGTTCGAAGTTTGTGAAGCATGGTTCATGGGACAAGATCTAGTTCACCAATCCATGGAGAAGGTTAAGGTTATTCAGGAGAAATTGAGAATGGCACAGTGTCGTAAAAAGTCCTACACAAATGTTCAGAGAAGGGTGTTGGAGTTTGAGGTGGTTGATAGGGTATATATGAAACTTTCACCCATGAAAGGTGTTATGATATTTGGTAAAAGGGAGAAACTTAGTCCTCGGTACATTAGACCTTATTGAATATCCAAAAGAATTGGCAATGTAGCTTATAAATTGGAGCTGCCACAAAAGTTAGCAGCGGTTCATCCTGTATATCATATATCCATGGTGAAGAAGTGCTTGGGTGATCCCTCATTGATTGTAAAAATTGAAAATGTGGAGATTATGGATTTATTATCCTATAAGGAGATTCTGGTTCAGATTTTAGATCGGCAACTTTGCAAGTTTAGAACAAACGACGTTTCCTCAGTATAGGTCCTTCAGAGGAACCAATTTGTTAAAGAAGTAACTTAGAAAGTTAAAAGGGATATGAAGAAGAGATATTCACATCTCAATGAATCCGTACAGAATATAGATCAAGTTATTAATCCTATTCTTATTACTTTATACACTATGATTACGCATATGGTTACTTTCTTTTGAATGTTGAGTGATAAACTTGAGGTTACTATTCTTACCTTTAAAGAATCTCATTTGAGGATGAATGTTGCTAAAGAGGAGATATTATAAAATCTCGTAACTCGTAATAGCCTAGAATTATCTAAGAAAACAAAAAAATTTCATTTTTGGAAAATTTCCTGAAGTTAAGAAAGTGAGAATCTTGTCATCTTCAAACGGTCATAACTTCTAGCTCAGGACAAGTTGGAGTATTATATGGTTAGAAAGACCTTGGAATGATCATTTGAACGGCCTCAAGTTTTAATTATTTCAATATAGTATAATGGAAATATGTCTTTCGGAAGTTGTACTGTTGAAGTTATGAAAGTCCGATCCAGATTTAAGAAATGATAAACTACTCTTTTTATCCATTTATTTTCTAATCCGTTTTAAGGGTTTAATTGTTAAAATAAGTTTTAGTTCAGATCTAAAAAGTTTTTTTTATGCTTAGGGATTGGGATAAAAGAGAAGAGAAGAAGGAGAAGGGAGAAAGATCATGGTTTCGCCAAGTACGCCAGAGTGGAATTCATTGGGGTGATTGTTATCAAGGTATCTGAGAATATTTTATTTTAGGTTAATTCATCCGCACACCAATCTTGCCTCAGTTCAAAAGTTTTAGAATTGATTACATGATTAGAAATGAATTCCTGATAATCTCGTCAAATCCCTTTTGTCTTTAATTAATTGAATGCCCATTGATGTTCATTAGTAGTTTCTGGTGTTGTTTTAGAGTTAGATATGATGGGTATTAAAGTTATTGATGATCCTAGGGGTTTTGGATGAAACCATGGAGGTTTAGGATATTTAGGGCCAGAGAACGAGTTGAAAATTTCATCAAATACACCTGGGCAAGGCCAGGCGCGTCCTGCCTGTAGTGCAAGAGAAAAATTCTTGTATCAAGTGGGGTCAAGCGCAGCGCACCCCTTAAGTGCCAGAACCAAGACTCAGTCAACTGAGGCTGAGAAGGTGTGCCACCAGTGTGCTCTTCAAGTCCTTCTTAGGTACATTAACACCTTTAAATGATTCTAACTACTTCAAATAATTTCTTAACAGCTAGAAATAACTAAAGAACAAAAATCATAACATTGGATCTATAATCCTATTCAAGGAAAGTTAATATCAAAGTCATGGGAGTAATGAGTTCAGTCTAGAAGTTAAGAAGAAAGTAGAAGTAAATGTTCTTAAAGTTCAAGAGCATTTATTAAACGTTTAGCTTCATTTTAAGGCTCAAGATACAAGTAAGAGTAAATATTAAGAGTTAAAGTCTTTGCTCAAAAAAATATAAGGGAACTAAATATTCCTTAAGAGTTGAGTTAAGGTCAAGAGTTTCATTTTAAAAAAAGATTAAAGAGTTAGAGTTCATTTCTCAAAAGTTATCAATAGAATATGTTTTCCGTAAGAGTTACAAATGTTTTCACATTTTGAGACAGTAAAAGAAAGTTAGATTAGCCTTTGGCTAGTTTCAGTAAAAAGGGAAACCCTGATGGGGACGGTTGCTTTTAAAACATATGAGCTAAGTTTATTGGGAGTAGTATTGAGCACCGATATGGGGAAGGGTGTTCATATTACTTAAGCCCCCATAAACCATGTAGCCAACATAGACATAAGAAGTGTCAATCTTTTTAGATGATTTCCTAGTGCTTTTATCATAGACAAGTGGATCCACTTAGTAGTTCATGCTCTACACTTATGGCAAGATATAGGACGGTCCTCTTGCAACGTGAGGTAAGACGTTGTACCATAACTTAGGCTCATATTGGTGGTTATCGGTTAGAGAATCTCTCACAGAAACTATATTACTTTCCTATATAAGTAAAGTTGAGTTTGTTATTGCATTTTCTTTAATGAACTACACTTTTTTACTCCTTTACAATGCTTTATATATATCACATGTGTTTTATTTTCTATAAATTAAATTTGGTAATTGATGAGTTTAGAAGACCCAAGTTATGTTTCTTCTCTTTTTTTTCAAGATTAAAGTTATTGTTTAGCATTCCAACCCACATACTAGTACAATTAATATACTGATGTCAGTTGGTTTGCATCATCTTATGATGCATTCGTTAAAAATCAGGATCAGCATCCAACATTTCGTTGACCGAGTTTTTGGCATCCAGAGTCAGTGGTGAGACTCCTTGCACCCAGAGGAATCTTTTATTGCTTCCAGACATTACATTTATTGAATGTTGAGGGGTTTGTCCCAACATTCTTCTTAGTATTATCGAGGCTTCATAGACAAAAAGAAAGTTAGATAGTCCAGTTTGAGTCTCTATTTATTTAAATATATTTTATGATTAGACTTAAGTGTCTTTTTTTCCAAGTTATTTTACTCTAAGTAATTCTTTGTGAATGTTTCTTTCTTGGAATGAGTTAAATCTTCCTCTGAATTAAGTAAGTCAGACCAAGGTTTCACTAAAGGACAACGATGGTCATGGTGCACTGACCACGTCTAGGGAGTAGACTCGGGGTGTGACAATCACACACCAAACTTATTTCAATTCAGTTGTTTAAAATTGTTTACATGATTAGAAGTTAATTCTTGATGAATATTGTTGAATCCCTATTTAGTTGAGTTGTTTTAATGCCCAACTGTTGATTCTTAATTTCTGAGTTATTTTTCAAGTTAGATGTATTGGGTATTCGAGGTATTAATGATCATGAGGGCATGCGAAAAGAACTATGGAGGTTTAGATAATTTAAGGTTAGAAAACGAAAAGAGAAGTTCGTTAGCCATACCTGGGCAGCGCAAAGCGAGGCGCCCCCCATCTGGGCTACAGGGCCTGGGGCGACGCACTTGTAGTGCTCTAGGATATGGCCATAAACCAAATAGTCTTATGCGGCACGCCCCTTATGCGCCCAAATCTACATTTTTATTTTAGGTTTTGTAGTTTTGCCTTTTAAATCCTTTTAAAGTATATTAACAACTTCAATTATTCTAATTACTTCAAATGATTTTTAAACACCTACGAATAATCAAAGTACACAAATCATAACCTTGAATCCATAATCCAATTCAAGGAAAGCTATGATCAAAGTCAAAGAAATTATTAGTCAAGTCTAACGTTAAGAAGTAAGTCAACAAAAGTTCTTAAAGTCCTTCAAGAGCCATTAACTAAAACATTTCCTCTTTGTTTTAAGGCTCAAATTTCAAGTTATTGTAAAGAGTAACAAGTTAAAGTATTTCCTTCACAGAAATATAAGGGAACTAAGTATTCCTTAATAATTGATTAAGACTCAAATTTTCAAGTTCAACAAAGAGTAACGAGTTGAGTTCATTCCTTAAAAGTTATAAGGGAACTAAGTTTTCACGAAAAGTTTATAAATATTTCGCATTTAAGTTATGAGGGAACTAAGATTTTCCAAAAGAGTTTTGAACAAGAAAAGGGAACATTGATTCCAATAGATCTCTTTAAATCTAAGTGTTAAGCAATTATCTCAACCCAAAGAAAGGAAGTTGATTTTTAAAAACATGAACCAAAGTATATTTTGGGAGTAGTATTAATCACCGATGTGGAGATGAGAGTTCATATTAATTCAAGTCTCCATAAAAATCATGTAGCCACATAGGTATTAATGGGTCATACCTTTTAGATGATCATGCAAGTTAAGCTAGTGGATCGATTAAGTTATGGAGTTCTATGCGATGACAAAGCATAGGACAGTTCTGGCAGTGTGGACAAGACGTTGTATCACTACTTAGTTTCATAGTGGTGGTTATCGGTTATAGAATCTCCCACAAAAACTATATTACTTAATATATAAGTAAATTTGAAATTGTTATTACATTTTCTTTAACGAACTAAGTGTTTACATTGTTTTATAAGATTTTATAGATTGCGTGTGTCTTATTTCTTTATAATTAATAAAGTTATTCATGAGTTGAGCAGAGTCAAGGTAAGTGTTTCTTGTTACTCTTTTGAAGCTTAAATTTGTTAGCATTCTAACTCGCATACTCGTACATTCAATATATTGATGTCAGTTTGCCTGCATCGCATCAAGAAACAGATGCAGGTAACCAAGATTAATATCAACCAATGTCTCATTGATCCAGCTATGCACTCGGAGTTAGTGGTGAGCCTCCTTGCATTATGAAGGACACATATTTATTGTTTTTCTATCCTTTCTTTTATAGAATGTTCTAGGGTCTGTAGCAACATTCATCTTTGCATTATAGAGGTTTCATAGACAATTATACAGTCACAGTTTAGTTTTTCAGTCTCTCTTTATTTGCATTTAAGATATTCTATTATGAGACTTATATGTCATTTTGCCCAAGATATCTATTTCAAGTTATTTTTATGTGAATGATTCTTGTATTAGGTTAATTTATCTGCTAAGTTAAGTAAGTCAGGTCAAGGGTCTGATCAAGGCTAACAGTGTTCATTGGCTGTCAGTCACGTCTAGGGTGTAGGCTTGAAGCGTGACAAGTGACCTTTTTGAAGTAAAGGAAAGCTCAATCTTTAGAAGACTTCTTTGCAAAGTGTTCAGGATATTCATCACATACAATTGCATAATTATTTTCAATACTAGCAATAAGAATTGAATTATAGTACACATTATGTGAATAGGTATTTTCATGCATATTCATCAACTCTAATGTATTATTACCATTACAAAACTAATTGCATATCATATTAATGTAACGAAAAAAGAATTAACAATGGATTATTTCTATTGCAAAATAATTAAATAAAGTCAATAATGACGGATTAACAAAACATATTATGTTAGCTACATCTGAACTATATATCTACAGAAGAATTTCATACATTTTTGGGAGAATGCACAAGTACCCTCCTAGACTATGACCAAAATTTGAGAGACACACCTTAACTAAACTAAGGTCCTATTACCCCCTGAACTTTTTTTCTTTTGTAATTATATACACCTTTCGTCTTATGTGGCACAATACGTGACCCAACACAATTGAGGCGTGTGGGAGACATTTGGATTTTACGTAAGGAAAAAAGGTGCACAAAATTATAAAAAGATAAGTTCAGGGGGGTAATAGAACCTTAGTTTAGTTAATGTTTGTCTCTGGGATTTCGGTCATAGTCTAGAAGGGTACTTGTAAATTTTCCCTATATTATTGGAAGTGTATATTTATAAAATTAACTAATTTTTACCCACTATAACAATAAAATTGTAAAATATATTCATATCTTATCAAGTAAAACCTTATGTGACTAATTAATTGATATATGTTTTACAAGATATCCATTTATCATACACGAAAAAAATAAGATCCGGTAAAGGATAATTTATGTCACTAAAAAAAGAATAAAAAATCATTGTTAATCGTATCTAATGATGAATTATTCAAACTTTATTTAGCTATATATTATTTTAAAACTGATTAACAATGAATTTTATGGTTAATGATTGATTTTAGTATATTAATTAACTAGTTTTGACGCACGTGTGCTGCACGTCAAAATCAATCACGTTCCATACCATTCTTAAAAATAATATTAATATTGAAATATTAAAAATTATTCACGCTTAATTCTTAGTTAAACCTTTTAAATAAATTTTCTACTCCCTTCCCCATATTGCATTACTTGTTATTATTGTTTTTTTAGGTGTTTTTACTTTTAATATAATATAATATAAATAATATTGATTTAAAATATAAAAGATATACTAAATCGGATGTTTTAGCTGGAGTATTAGATTCATTTCACATTCATATTATGAAGAGTTCTAATTTTTCTGAACTTTTAGATTGTCAACGTTTGTATATAATACTTGAGTTTTAAGAAGAGAAGAATAAAAAACATAAAAAATTGTAGTTAAAAATTGTGAGATAACCCCTATATTTATAGTTAAAATTTGTGGTATTAGTATGTGCACATTGTTTCTTATCATGTAAATGTAGAAGATATTTTAAATTGAGTGTTTTAAGAAGAATACTAATAATTGTTATATTTTTCTTAAATGTAGTTCAAGAATTTCATGAAGCCATGTTCTTTACAGCCAAAAAAGACAAGTGTACGAAAAAAACTTGCGGTGTCTTATCAAAAATAAGTCATAACCCATTAGAATAGTCACACCCTTAAGAAAGGTCAAAACTGATCGAAAAAGTTTAACTCTTTAGAAAAGTCGAAACCTTTCAAAGAAGACACAACTCTTTGGAGTTGCAACTTAAAAAGTCACACCCTTCGAAGAAGTCACAACTCTTCCTAGTTGAAACCCTTCGAAAACGTCACAGCTCTTTGAAAAATTTGAAACCCTATAGGAAATTCACAACCCTTCCAAAAGGTCACAACTAATTATAAAATTTATAATTTTTTTGAAAATGTCACAACCCTTCAATGCGAAAATTTATCTTCTTTTAATTTAATATAGTGTAATACACATAGATAGATATAATACAATATAAAGAAGACCTTTAATTTAAGAATCATATGTTGAATATATAAAAATGTCTTTCTGCTTTGTGTTCTTAAAGATGCGTCCTCACCTCCAAGAAATATGAACATTCTATACTAAACTGAAGTTGAGACTTTTCAAATTTTGAACACGAAGTTGTAGTTTGTGCAATCAAAAATCATTAAACTTCTTGTAAAGTAAGAGTGCTAAAAAATTATATATTTATGGATATGAAAATAAATGCATACTAATTATCATGATACTTTTGCGTTTGAAGTTGAGTTATTTTATTCTCCTTGTTGCATTAATTTTTATTGGTCTATCTATTTTACCCACAAAAATATTGAAACTAAAAGTACAACAAATAAATTGAAAACGGAAGAGTTCTTATATTACATATAGTTTGGATTCTAAAACTTGTTTTGATCAAATACCTTTTCTCCATTAGTTTGAGAATTTACAAATTCTGAACATGAAATTGCAGTTTGTGCAACAGAAAATTATTCAACTTTCCGTCAAGTAAGAGTTGTTGCAAAAGTATACTTTACGGCTATGAAAAAGAGTGTATATTAATTATCATGATACTCTTCTCCTTTGAAGTTCAGTTATTTCATTTTTCTTGTTGCATCAATTTTTTTTATCTATCTAATTTACCTACATAAAAATATTGTAATTGCAAAATCAAACAACTCTTACAATCTTCCTTGTTATAAGTAAAAGAATAGCAAACTAACAACATTCGTTGTTTCAAAGTGTGAGAAATCCCCTCTATTTATAGAAACCAAAAGTCAGTATAAAAAGATGTTTATCGTGTCTTTTTAGATAAGTCATAAACCTTCAGAAAAATCACGACTTTTCAGAAATTTCATAACTCATCAAATAAGTCACAACTCTATAAAAAAAGTCAAAAACTTTTGAAAAGTCACTATCCATAAATGTGAAAAGGTGTCTGCATTTAATATAATATATTTAATATAAATACAGTATTAAATATAAAATATATAATAAATTGAGTGTTTTAAGTTGGAGTTATTATAGTAATTTAACGTTAATGTTAAGAAATTCATGTATTAAAGGTAGTATAGACAGATAGATAAATTGATATATAGATAGATAGATATTGCCTTTACACTATAAGAAAATGAAGATAGATTAAATAGTGAATGGACATTCATTATAATCACATCATTTTTCCCTTTGGAGAGCATTGAAATCCCCACGAAAGCCATATTAACCGTTATAACTATATATATTCATACACTTTGAAAGTTAGTGTATTAAGATCATAAAAAGAATATTATACACACTAATCATTATTAGGGTCTGTTTATTAAACGTCACTCCTAGTATTAATTTCTTAGTTTACTTTGTTTGTACAACAGATTTTTTTATTTTATGCATGTGTACTTCTATACCTACAATGTAGCTAGCAAAAATTCAAGTCAAAACAATTTACACAACTTACATATATAATCAATCAATTTTACAATGTAATTGAAAAACTAAACAAAAACAAATATGAAAAAGTCATAATTGATGGTGGTTTGTCTTCCGAAATTACTTGTTATATACTTATTTTCGGTGGAAAATGGTCAAAAAAAATACTGTTTAAGTTAGCTTTTGGGTATAATAAGATAATTACAACATTTATTTTTTTTTTTCAAGAATTTCAAATATTGTTTGTTGCCTTCACAAATTAAACTTGGTGAAGTATTGAAATGACTATTAAGGATAAGAAAAAATTTAAAATAATATTGAAAAAGTAGTCATTAAAGCAGATTTAAATTTGGTCCGTCCCGATTAAGACAAAACTTAATAAAATTAAAATATTTAAAAAAAATTAGGTGCACGTGCACCCAAAAGAATGAAGTTATAGGTGTATAATCACAAAAATAATTATAACTACTTTAAAGAAAATACTTTTTTTTTCACAATAAGACCTGGACGATTATCCCTACCTTCGGTAGCTTATGAGTTTACTAATCCACTCTCTTTGCTGTGAACAAGATGAAGCTCTGTAGATGAAGCAGGCGACGGGTAAATGTTTTTTTTGAGTTCATACCAGGATCTAGGGAAAGACTTTTTGCAACTACACCAGTAAAATACAAAAGAAGTTATGTTAAGATATTGACATGAGCATAAACTCTTATCATTATATTCCCTCATGTTACTCTAATATGGCGCCTCCACCATCCTAGTGAATTTATTTTTTAAAAAATGACAGATCTATAATATTATAGATATACATCTTTATTTTTTACAAAATAAATTAAATAATTTTTACCTCCAACTCTATGTCTATCTAGGAAATTGACAAAATATAGTTTCCCTCCTTTTTCGACAAAATTTTTTTTTTAAAACACATCAACATATGTATGTTGATTAGCTAGTTAATACTATCATAAAATTATATCCCTTACGAGGAAAAAACTTATTTAATTGGAAGGAAACATATATCAACATAAATCTACTGATCCCCTTAAAAAATCATATACATCTGTATGAATGATACTAATCATGTGTGTGAATGGTTATTGCAAGAAGCACAAAAAAATATAATTTATTTCTTCTAACCACCAAAAATTCATTTATGAACTAAATAACATAAACAAACATAGAAATAGTATTATGGAAACAAGAAAGAGAAAAATTCAAAATTTGAAAGATAAATGAAATCTAAAAATAAGTCAATGATCAAAAATTAGATAATAAGCATCATATCAATTAAACTCCTATGGAAAAGTACATAGAATTTAGTTATATATAAAAAAGAGATTATATGATCTAGGTAAAATTTTTAGAGATGTTGCCTTTTATATTATACGACTTAAGCTAACCAACCATCTAATAACATTCTCTTTGTCATGTTCTAGGAGCATCACAAGAACTTCAACTATCACACTATTAAAAGGAGTTGCCATCAGATTACTTATTCATTTATTAATTTGAGTTTTATTTTATTTAGACATAAGAATGAGGAGATACAAGAAGCTACTCTATATATGGGGATGAAATTATAGGATAAAAACAACTCTTTTGATAAATTTTTTAACTCAAACTATAATGGGTATTCACTTTCCCCATGAAGAATGTTTATATTAGGAAAATAAGGAATTTTAGTGTTGACAATGCAATTCATTTTTTTTACCTTCTTGAATCAAGAAAATGGTATGCTTTTGTCTCTTTTTCCTTTCCTTTTAAGGGTTTAGTAAAATGTACTTCACAATATTATCTTTTAGTATTTAATAACTTAAATATATTTGTTACACCTGATAAATTTCTAGCTCAGAAATTTTATGAGTTTATTCTAAGTATGCATAATTTTAGAATTTACGGACACCATCTACAAGCCATTAATGGATCTACAAACCGTATATGCGATTCGTAGATGAGATTTCAGAAATAGGAGAAAATTTGTCTGAGATTTACAGACAAGATTATGGGTCTTCAATTTTCTTACTCGTCGAAGACTTGAGTCGTAGATTGACTTCAGAAACTCTACTTTAGCTTGATTCTTACGAACCTTATTTACGGATCGTAGTGGGGACTATGGTCCATAGGAGAGTATTGTAGAATCAAAATTTAGAAACTTATTATTTCACTCTAATTTATACGGACATGTTTCTATGGTCCATAGTTGAAACCACAAATCGTAGATAAAACTACAAACCATAGATGACCATTAAAAAATATGAGAACCTACAGTCAGTTTTTTAAAAGAATCAGTTTTGTCTTTTTCCACTTATTTAATTGCCTATAGTTTCTCCTTTTAACATATTCTAAGTTGGACTAAGGAAAAGTTGGTGACCTAAATCCTCCCCTCTCACGCACAACTCCCCAAATCATATTTAACTCTCAAGTTTCCTCTCGAGCAAGAATTAGGGTTCCATGCTTTAACTCTCCATTGAATAAATTCAAGTCATAGCTTTCATTCCAGGTATGTGAAATTTCATCAATGGGTATCCTATCCCCCATTTCGTCCCAAAGAAACTATCACTTTCAATGTTTATGATTCTACAATGCCTAGGGTTTCTATGATATCATAGGCTTCTACTGAAATTCAGTTGTTCTTTCTGATTTAGTATTTAATTATATGTTTTACTTATTATTCCATGATTTAATTGGTATTTTAGTTAATCCACAATACATCATTATTTTCATGACTCAAAATTATATTCTTTCATATGGATGTTTCAAATTTTTAGGTTTCATAATTGTAGATAGTTTCAGGTAAAGTGTCTTTAAGATATTATCAGAAATTATAATTTTTAAACCATGATTCATGAGCTACTCAATTATCATTAGAAATAAATATTATTTCAGTATTATCAGACTATTACTTTATTAGTCAAGTACATGTTTTTCATTGGGAGTCTTGCTTATCACCAAGCAGAGTTAGGGTAAAGATCACAGTATACTGTCAAACACATAGAAACTCCTAAGTACCAGAACTATGTGCCAAGTAAGGATTTAAACAGGTTTCCCATATGAGGTCATCTCCTAAGTCTTTATAGACATTAGCTTAGTTTTTCTATTAGCTCAGATCAACCCTTATAATTTTGCAATGTATATTATGTTCTTTGATGGGGATTATACATCAAAATCCATGTGTTAGCTTACATTGTTATATGTTGGTTTTAGTATCTCCCACATTCAGTTTATAAGTATCGTTGCATGACCAAACATTCAGTTATTTCAATACAACATTTATTAGACTTCATATTATTTACTTTGTCAATGAATCAATATGTTTTCACAATTTAACATGTTTAATTTTCATGTATATAAAGCATTATCTCTCATACTCAATATATTCACAGTACTAATCACATAACTTTTGCTACATTGTTTTTATCCAGCTCGCGGTTAGCACGATGTCTAGTAAGAAGTAGCAGAGTTGGTGAGTCCTCATCCTTCAATTAAAACCTTTATCATAAATTTAGTATTATTCTTTTAGTTTCAGATATTTAGAGTTGGCTAAGGGTTTTCCCTAGAAACTCCTTATAGTAGTATTTCAGACAATCAATTTAGATTCAACTTATGTTTTATAGATATTGGCATATTTTATTTTAATATATTTTTTCACTTTTAGCTTCCACATTAGTATTTTAGTTACCTTAATTGTTGTTATGTTAATATTATTGTAATTCCAACCCTAAGGTTAGATTGATGTCAGTTGTGGCTATGACTAGGGTTTAGTCTCAGGTTATGACAAACTTGGTATCAAGACATCAGGTTGAAGTGTCTTAGGGTGTCCGAAAGCCTTATTAAGTTGAGTATTATTTATGGTTGTGAAGCGCATCACATCTATGAATAGAAGTCTATGAAACATTGTAGGACACATTTCACTTCTTTGATACTCTTAGTCGTGAGATAGAATGCAACTCTATACTATGTCCTTCTAGATCATGATCTACATGTTTATGGCATCATATCTCAAACAAGAGACTACGTCGAAAAGAACATAAATGAAGAGCAACAAGAACATTCAGCTCGAGCAAACCCTTTGGTTGAACATGCATTTCATGCTAAGTTTGCTGGTTTTCAAGTGCTATCACAATATATGATTGCTTAAGACAACCCAGAAGTTAAGGTCGAGTCAACTCTAATTCGAAAACAACTACAACTAGATTTTGGGATTTTACTCGTATGGAACCTCTAAAGTTTTATGGTTCTATGGTAGATAAGGATCTGCAAGAATTTATTGCAGGAATTAAGAAGATTACTAAGATCATGAGTGTAACTCTGGTTGAAAGTGCAGAGTTAGTCTCTTATCAATTGAGGGTCGTGGCTCATGTTTGGTATAAGTAATGGAAACAAGATAGGGTGGTTGATGAAGCTCTAGTGGACTGGGAAAATTTTAAGGCTTCTTTTCTGGACATGTTCTTTCGACATGATTTAACGGTATCCAAAGTCCATGAATTCATTAACTTAACGTAGGGAAATATGGTACTTAAGGAGTACTATTTTAAGTTCACTCAACTTTCAATGTCTGCTCCAACTATGGTGGCTGAATCTAGCATGAGTAAGTTTATCTCTGGTGTTTTTGAGATAGTGATGAATGAGTGCAGAACAAAAAATCTTATTACGGAGATTGACATCTTCCGCTTGATGACTCATGCGTAATAAATTTAGCTAGAGAAGGCTAAGGAGAGTGCTATGGAAATCAAGAGGTAAAGGACATACAATGAGGACTACTCTCAACAGATATACAGATGAAATAGTCTCTCTAAACTTTTTATAACTATTCAAGCCCAACCCCATCCTCTGCTAGTTCTGTAGTACCTAAGTGTAGATCACACAACAAGAACAGGGCACTAGTCTCTAAGTCACATGGCAGTCACTAGTGGTCACACTTCTCGGTATTTCATAAATATGGGGAAAACCATATGGGAGAGTGTATGACCGGTAGTGGTGGATTTTTTGGACGTGGTAAGATAGGTACATATTAAGATATTTCTCATCAACCTCAAATAAGGGAAGATGTGTTCGTCAACAGACCCAACCTATCTCCTCAACAACTCTATTTGGTTGTCTGCTTCAATAGGGTACCTCATGTAATACTCCCCCTTGAATATTGTATGCCACAACCATTTGATTTACTTTCTTATTACTATGGACTCATAATCTCCATTTGAGACCTCCGGTACATATAGAATCTATTTCACAGGTTCACCTCACAGGAATTTCTTTTTTTTGGAAGCAAAAGGTAGGGTTGGGATCATCCAAATGATGGGTAAGAGGGTGTAAAGAGTGCGGTGGGGCAGCTCAACTAGTAGGACGAAACAATGCTGTTCTAGTCGAGTGTGGAAAGTACTTGCCTTCTCCGCCACACCGTGCATACAGAAGACCCTCTCAAAAATAGAGATTTTTGCACCTGTAATCAAGGTATCTATCCTTACTATCCTTCTCTTTAAAATTCACAAATAGATATTCATGCTTGGAGTGTCAGCCATTAAAATCTACGGTTGAAAAAAATATCAATATGTGTATTGGAACTCATAAAGTTACATAGGAAAAGCATTTCAGATAAAAAATCTCCCTTGTCCAAACTAGGAGTTGTTGCATGTAGTCTCCTACTATAAAAATGCATATTTCCCATTAAAGAACTCCCTCTATAGTATCCTTCTATCATTTTAGAACTTAAAGGGTTTCTTCAATAGAGCTCCTTGACCTAAAAACTATGTCCAAACCAAATAACTTCATATTAGTGTTCCGAAAGTATCCTTCTACAGCTATATGCAAAAAAATGGGAATTAAAACTTCTAAATATTGCCCCAATCTATGTTCTTAACCAAGAAAAACCCTCCAACTTTCCTCTCATTCTGGACCTATTTTTGGCCATATACCCCCGCAATTCTTACACCCAAAATGTTTTAGGAGTGTCTTAAATATAAGAGATGCATCCATGCTTTAACAATTTCACCAAATCAGAACCACATTTTCAAAACTCTATTCTACTCAACCAAATTCTAGCATGCAAAAATCATTACAAACTGAAGTAATGGAAGGGAAGAAAACGATTATTACCTTAGCATTAACATTCGAATGGAGTGATTGATAGTGAAAATGTAAGTTCTTGGAGTAAAATAGTAGAAAATAAGCTAGAAACCCATTCCTCTCCCCCTTATTCTGATTTCTAAGTCTTTTCATGCCGCTATGGAGGGAATATACCACTATAAAATGCCCATGTTGCTGTGCGGGAAATTTTTTTATTGTTTCATTTGGGTAATTTCAATAATCAAGTTCATTGCAAGAATCTGGTGTACTTGGATACTCATAGGATGTAGTTTTCTATGGTTCACACACTACTAACAAACTATTGAAAAACGCCGGCCAAAAGGGGCGGACTGCGTTTGAAAAGAACAGGAGAATTAAAAACACTAATAATAAGCTACTAATACCCCCCTAGACGATGACAGAAGTTTCAGAGACAAACCTTAACTAGACTAGGGTTGCATTACCCCCCCCCCCCCCCCGCCCCCCCAAAGTCATTTTTTTTGTAATTTCGTAAACCTTTTGGGTAATATTCGGGTAAATATTTACAAGTAAATTAATATTTTAATAATTTAAGTAACAAATGCTATTCTCTCCGCCGTTACAGTACTACAGTTATTTTTCTCCATTCTTCTTACTTTTTCGGTAACTAAATTTCTTGTTTATTAAAAAACAAATGAAATGATGGGGCTACAACATAAATAGATAGATCTAATGAATTGAATAACGACATGACTGAATAACATGGCAGTGAGATCACAAGTTTTCCAAGAACGACTTCAAAATGGTTGTTTATCCATAGGAATGGGATGAAGATTCTTAATTACCTGTATTACTTACAACCTACATTACTGGAGAGGACATGAATATTAAATATGTGGAAAAAAACATGTAAGGCCTTTCCTCTTCTCTAAATCTTTAATAAAGTTTTGAGCAATGTCCAAAGGATGAAATCATAATATAGTTAGTTCACTATTATCATACCATAAAAGCACTTCATTTCATAAACTTTTAGGATACTTTTATCAAACAACGGATGTGTATTTTCAATCTAATCATAATTCTTTTTTGTCTCCTTACTATTTAGAAAATTGAGTCTCTAGTCCTTCCCTTTGTTTCTTGTCTGAAAGAATCAAAGTTCTATGTTCAAATCGTAGGGTACTTCCTTGATGGGAGTGGGAGAATTATTATGTTTATAATTCTGTAACTAATGATTGGAAATGTATCCCTCCCCATCAGCATTATTACTTCTATAACTTTAAACATTGACTCTTTCAGACAACACCAAGGGTAGGACTGGAAACTCCATTCACAAAACAGTACAGAGACAAAACAAGGTAAATTAAATTAAAATTTAATCCATGTTTGAGAAAAGTGTCATGAAAGTTTATAGAATGAAGTACTTTTTGGTATGCTAATAATGGACTAAATATTTAGTGATTTCATTCTTTAGCCACTGCTTGAAAGTCTATTTATGACACAAAGGGGAGGAAATACACTGCATGTTTCCTGGAAAACGTCTTTGATGTTCATGTCCTCTCTTGTCATGTAGTCTGCATCCAATGTAGGTAATTAAAACTCTTCATTCTACTTTTGTTAATATGCAATAATCTTAATGTCGTCCTCTAGAATTTTGTGAATCCCACTATCTTGTTGTTCGATCATGTCATCATCAATTTCATCGAGCTATTTATTATATGGGACTATATCCCTATCTCTCGTGGAACTCATTATGTCAAAAATATCCATATAATTATAAACATCTACCAAAATGTCACTATTACGTGGTTATATAATAACGGTGCACGTTGTCTTATATCTCAAGTTTCTAATATAGTCTATCAATTTGATGAATATGGCAAATAGACTCATTTAGGCTTAATAATAATAGTTTTAGTGTCCTCATTGTCTATATTATGCTCTAAACTAATGTTTACATGTTAATTTTCACCTAAGAAGACAAAAGAAAAAGGGAAGGACATTATTGGAAAAAAGGGAGTAGAAAAATTGAACTAGTTATAAAAAAATAAAGTTGAGGTTTGCCGAGACCATTCAACGATTCACCGAGTGGTCCTTCAGCTCACCTAAAGTTTCAGCATGCCTGCCTTGGACAAAGCGGCAGTGGAACATACCTTTCAGAAAAATGCCAATTGAATCAGTGAAGGATTCTTAGCCTGCCTAAACTGATAGAACTATTAGTACAAGTGCAAGCAAAAACGGCACTGAGAAAGGACAATTGACGTATTTCTAATCAGATCGTTGAGAGAAATCTTGATCGCCTAAAATCAACACAAAGAAAGGTTGAAGACTCGAGCTAAAACGACGATGGAGATGAGCATTTTGCATGTCAGCGACCTAGCTGGCAACGCTCAACTTATACCATCGAATAACCCCGAAGGCAAAAATATGGGAATGTATAAATTGATATTTGAAAAGAGAAATCATCTCCCTCACACTTTTACACATTAGGATTTTCACCTAAACACTGGCTTTCTGAGGTTTTTGTGTAGAATTTGAAGTTAGGTTTTGATTTTAAGTTGATTTCAAGCATTGTAAAGATGGAAATTTCGCTACTCATATTTTAGAGAATATAGTTGGTAATACTTTTTTGCTTTTTACAATGCGTGGCAAAAACTCCCTTTCTTGTCGGTGTGATTATGCGATTGTCTCATTTTAGTATTTACTAATTTAAGTGTTGTTTTAAAGTGGATTCAATTGATAACAGAGTTTTAATTCATGAATTGTAGCTACAAATGCAATTCTAGTATAACATTCTTTGATTGCATGAGATTTTTTAGAATTAATGATATCAATTAATGATTGTAGAGATTCGAGTATTGTGGATTCAACTTGAGAGAGAAATTCTAAATTTGATCCTATGAGTCTAGCTCGAGAGAGTAGATTGATTGAGGTTTTTGCTTGTCTATAATTATTTTGCTTGTTGAGGTTCAAGAGAACTGGCTTAATTTGGGATAATTGATCGAAAGATGTCTATTACATATAAACCCTATCCTACCAGTAACAATCAATGATCTTCAGTAATTAGTATTAGTTAGTAATCACCCATATAGTGAAATAGGAAATTAATCTATTACATCCCTAAGGATCCCTCTATACTTGAGTAACATTGTTTTCTTAGTTATTAATTGACAAGCCTAATCCCCCATTTGACACTTGTTGTCAATCCCCACAATTTACTATACTTCTTTTTAATAAATTCTTTTCCCACAATCAATCAGAACACATATCTCATTTTCTAATTGAATTATCTATTATTCAGATTCTGTAAGATCGACCCCAACTCTTCGTTGGGTTTATACTAGATTGTCGTCTCCTAAACAAAGAATTGGATGAAGTATAGTTGATGGTTATCAAAATGGCGCCGCTGCAGGGGTGATGTATAGAATTCTTTTGGTGAAGTGTAGTTGTGATCTAATCATCTCTGTAGTTGAATAGATTTACCTTGTTTTGTGTGTGTTATTGTTTTTTCGTGAATACGTGAAGCAATGAGTGTGAACAGAAGCAACACTAGCCAACTTTGTCACCAAGTGTACCTAAGAAACTTGTAATGTCTAAATGGGATATAGGTCTAGGCCAATTTTTGATTGCATTCGTCTTCTTAGGATCTACCTCGTACCCTTGCTTGAAACAATATGGCCAATAAAAGCTAAGAACCTTAGACAAAACTTTCATTTTCTATATTTCGCAAAAAGTTGTTATTCATTGAGAACACAACCCTCAAATGATTGATGTGATCATCTTGAATTCTCGAGTAAATAAATATATCATAAATGAATACAATTACAAACATATCAAGGTAATGTCTAAACACCCTATTGATTAAATCTATAAATGCCACTAGAGTGTTAGTCAAACCAAACAACATAACTAAAACTCATAATGACCATACCGGGTTCTAAAAGGCATTTTTAGAATATTATCATTCTTCACCCTCAATTTATGATAACCCGTCCTATGGTCAATACACATATGAGGTGAACCGTATTTCTTTTTTACAAATAAAACTGGAGCACCCTATAGAGAGATACTCGGTTGGATGAAATCCTTAATCACCCAAAAAGTGTTTGAGTTGCTCCTTTAATTCCTTAGATTATACCAGAGTCATTTGGTAAGGAGGAATAGAAATAGGTTGTGTATCTGGGAGAAGGTCAATACCGAAATCTAATTTCATTTCTAGAGATATACCGGATAGATCATCTGGGAAAACTTTCAAAAACTCATTATTAATGGGGACCGACTCAAGAGTAGGGGTTTTTGAATCCACATCTATCACCTTAAGTAGATGGTACATTCAACCGATAGAAATAATCTTTTAGCTTTAAGACAAGAAATAAACCAACCTTTTCGCATAAAATTTCCCCCTTTCCATTCTAAGATAGGCTCATTTGGAAGCTGAAATTTGACCACACGAGTTCTACAATCAATAGAAGCCTAACAAGAGTGCAGCCTATCCATACCAAGGATAATATCAAAATCTAGTATATAAAGCTCTACAAAGTCAACAAGTGTATTTCTATGGGACAAAGAGACGAGACACTTTTAATAGACCCTCTTAGCCACAATAGAAACACCAACAAGAGTGGAGATAGAAAAAAGATCTAATAACACATTAGGAAGCACATCAAATCTCATAGCAACATATATGATGATCCAAAAGAGAAGATAGCAACGGGATGAAGCATAAATGTCAAGTTAAAAGACTTTCAACATATCGGTACCCACATTGGGAGAAACATCTTGTTCACCACGTTTTTGAACTGTATAGAACCTATTTTGCGTCGGAGCATCAGAACCCGAGCCACCTAAACCGAATGAAGGATACAGTAGATCCCTACAATGATTATCTCCCTCATTCTTAGTGGCTGAAGGACAATGTCTTATCTTGTGATCCTTCTTTGTTCATACTTTGTCCAAACATAGCACAATTTGGTAACGAAGACCAACTACCATTTCCTTCTTGAGTTTTAAGGTTAGACGCCCTCTCTTTCTTGAACATAGGATGATTGGAGGAACCTGGAAAAACATTGTTGATACCTAGGACAACCATGTCCATCAGGCCTTGCATGAGAGAATTTACCATCACCGGTTCCTGCCCTCTTTATCTCCCTAGACCTCTCCTTACGCTTCTCATCTTCAATCTTTTGGGCATGAACCATGAGATGAGAAATATCCATGTCATGGAAAAATATAGTTGTACGACATTATTTAACCACTAATTTGTACACAGCAGAAACAAACTTGCACATCCTTGCCATAGATTTGGCAAACATAGAAAAAATCATACTTTAACAATTGCAAGAACCTCAAGGCATATTATTTCACGCTCATTTTTCCTTGTAGGAGATTAATAAACTCTATAAATTTTGTCCCCCTCTTCTCATGAGTAAAGAACCTATTGAGGAAAGAAGACTTGAACCTTTTCTTGTACTCTAGGGGATCCGCATCTTCTGGATATTGCTTCCTTCCATTGGTTGAAACAAATTTGAGTAACACCTTTAAATTGATAAGTGACCAATTGCGCATTTTCAATCGGAGTCACTCCCATAATAGCCAACACTTTGTCGACCTCATGAATGAACTCTTGAGGATCCTAAACCTTACAATCATAGAATTTCCTGAGGATTCATCATAGTGAAATTCCTCACTCTAGATGTTGTTGTACCCACATTTGGTTCACATGGACAACAACCTCCCTATTGTCTTGGGCCATCACTTCTCGAGCCAAAACTTAAAAGCAGTCCTAAACTCTGTATTAGTCAATTGCTCGAACGAAGGGTCAACCGGAGCTTGATGATGAGTTTCTTGACGAATATTTTCTCCCTCATTCCTTCTGGTAAAATATCTTCGATTAGTCTTATCATGTAGACCATCGGGTTAGGATTAGGAGAAAGAAATTATAACGTTAACCACTACAGAAGGAACCTCAATTATCAAGAAAAATATTCGTTGGTAAATTGATCCAATCGGTTGGCAAATTGAGTTACCAACCAAATGCCAACTTATATTAATCCGTTGCTAAAAATCTCATCGGTAAATATTACCAACTAATTTTGATTTGTTGGTAAACTTACCAACCAAAAATTAGTTGGTGAACACCCAAAGTTGTTGTTACAAAATTTTGAAATATGACCCTGAAATTTATGTTGGTTAATTTACCAGCTAATTTTTGGTTAGTATATCATGAGTAACTTTACTAACGAATTGAAAAGGAGTTAGTAAATTTTTTCTTCATTTTTCGATTCATACATTGGTAATTGGTTGGTAATTTTATCAATAAAAAATTTTTGTTGGTAATTTGCCAAAAAAAATTAAATACTTTTTTTAATTTTTTTTTTTGGTTTTTCATCCGGTGTTCGGTACCCACATTGGAGACCGACTAAATCTGAATTCGCACCGGGAAGTACCACATTAGGTGGTAAAATACCACGTAATAAAGATGATTATGTACTGAGTGAGAATCGAACTTGAGACCTCTTGGTTAAGGATGCTGGAGTACTTACTACTACAACACGATTCTTGTTTGTAATAAATTTTAAGTACCTTAGTATGGTTATTTATTTTTTCAATAAATTTACTATTTGATTGTTAGTTTATTGGTAATATATCATTTAACTTCAATGTTAAGTTAGCAATTGATTGACAATATGTTCAAAATATTATTAACTGAATGATTATTCAATAGTAAAATATTTATTAATTTATTGCACTTAAAAATCTAAGAACAAGAATATAAATCCAAAAATATTAATCAATTTTCTAAATCATATTTGAATAAACAATGTAACATCTATGATAACTAGTTAAATAAATCTCAATATGACACATATTCTTATATCAAAAAAATTGATTTGAGCACGTTCACCAAAAACATTGACCAAATCTAACTTTTGACCATAACTTATAAGTTAAAACACCTAACAACACAAACTGAAAATGGAAGCCTCAAAAACCTTAAGCAACCATCTTGTTATATATAAAAATGATCTTTCGAATCTAATCAGCTGACAGAATTTTCATCAGATCACGTTTGCAAAAAATACTAAACAAAATCAATTTTTTGCCAAAAGTTAAAAGTTAAATTGCCTAACGGTACAAATTGAATATGAAAACCTTAAAATCCAAACCAGTCATCCTATAAAGCGAAAAATAACATTCCATAACTAATCGCGCTGACGAAATTCAAATTTGAGCATGTTTACCAAGAAGATTGACCTAATTTAAATTTAAGTCAAAAGTTAAAATTTAAAACGTTTAATGACACAAACTGAATAAAAGTCCCAAATTCCGAACCAACCATCCCATGAGATCAAAATTGCACTTATATGGCTAATTACGGTGACAAAATTTCAATTCGAGCACGATTACTAAAAATATTGACTAATTTTAAATTTTTACCAAAACCTAAAAGAGAAAATGCCTAGCGACCTAAACTAAAAATGGAAGCATCAAACTCAAACCCTCTATCTTGTTACATAAAAAATGATGTTGCGCATCAAACTGCACTGACGAAATTCTTATTTGGGCACGTTATCAAATATATTACCAAACTTAAATTTTTACCAAAATTTATATGTTGAAAAACCTAACGGCACACAGTAAAAATGAAAGTATCAAAACCTTTGGCGTTAATTACGCTAAGAAATTCTCATATTAGCACATTCAAAAAAATATTGAGCAAAGTCAAATTATGGCCTAAACATAAAATTTAAAACACCTAACCGCACAAACAAAAAATCAAAGCCTCAAAACATTAACCAACATTCCCATTAGATAAATGAACGAACTTTCGTAGCTAATGATAGCGACGAAGTTCTAATGTAAGCACGTTTACCATAAATATTGAACAAAGTTAAGTTTTGGTTAAAATTTAAAATTTAAAACGTCTAATGACACAAACTAAATATGAAATCCTCAATACTAGATGCTGATTTACCAAAAAATTTAACTTCAATTGGTAAATTACTAACTATTAAAATATAAGTTAGTAATTAATAATTTACCAATAAATTTTATCAGAGTTGGTAATGGTTACTATTCAACTAAACATTCATATGTAATATTACCAACTAATAATTAATATGTTGGTTAATTTTACCAATGAATTAGTGATCGGTTGGTATATTACCAACTATTTTAATGATGTTAGTAATTTAATAAC
This sequence comes from Solanum lycopersicum, assembly GCF_036512215.1. Classification (NCBI taxonomy): domain Eukaryota; kingdom Viridiplantae; phylum Streptophyta; class Magnoliopsida; order Solanales; family Solanaceae; genus Solanum; species Solanum lycopersicum. The sequence continues at coordinate 39,336,771 of NC_090811.1, read as the reverse complement.
TACAATCTTTATTTGTCATTAAAATTTTCAACTAATTTGATATTGGATGGCAAGTTACCAACAAATTACATTTTGTTACTAATTTACCAACACATTTTTATTTGGTTTGTAGATTTTGCAAGACAATCTTGTCGTTGGTAAATGTTTGGTTACTAATTCATTAGTAATATGTTAATAAATTATATAAATATTTTTTATAATATTTACCAACCGATATATATTTTGTTGGTAATATTATCAACAAAAGGTATGGTTAGTAATATTTTTTATGGTAATCTATTGATAGAAGGTTGCCAAATTTGGCGTCATTTTTTTCCGCCGTATTTACCACTAAAATACTTAGTTAGTAAGATTTATGTTGGAAGTCTATTAGAATTTAGTTTTTAAGTTTTAAATATTATTCGGTTTGAAATATGTTGGTAATTTGTTAGCAGAATACTATCCAACTTAAGTTGTTAGGAAAATTTATTTGCAATTTGAGGTTTTTTTGTGGTGAACTCTATTGCACGACTTACAGTAATGAAGAAGTGAAGTTTCCTAAACATCTTGTAGTCTGTCAGTCATAAATATGGCATGCTTCACACTAATGAACAAGACTCTAACTAACGTGGTTTTTAGACATCCTAGAAACTTTATGAATCTTGTGCTCAGATTGCCAACTTTGTCACGACCCAGGGGTCTTGTATGCCATGTGACATCTTGGGGGTACCCCTGGATTGTGACAATTTATTGTATAAAGGGGAGGAAATGAACTCCATGTTTCTTAGCCACGTCTTTGATATTCATGTCCTCTCTTCTAATGAAGTCTGCATCTAATGTAGGTAATTCAGACTCATAATAAGAAAAAATCTTAATGTTGTCGTCTGAAAACTTGTGAATCCCTCTACCCTGTTGTTTAGTCTTGTCATAATCAATTTCATAGATCTATATATTATGTCACACTTATAAAATCTTAATTATTTTTTTAATGCGCAAGTAATTGAGTTGCCGGTAAAACAAAAAGAAAGGGAGAAAGTGATGCAAAATTCTAATGTCGAAGAGAACGTTGCATGATCCAAATCATTCCAATACTAGTTTGCTTGTAAATTATTTACCTTATAAAAGAGAAAATATTCAAAAATTTTGTTCTTTATGATGAACCTAGAGAAAAAAAAAGGAGAGGACCATTCCTTAAAGCATGTGTATGGACGTTAATTTTTAAGTGATGGAATACCTCTAAACATTTGTAGCCAAGTATATTTTTCCATCTCCTTTTTTTAAAAACATTGATGATCTTTTCATATTAAAATACTTATATCGTTATTTGAGTGTTGTTTGTTGTGCCTACATTCGATTATCAACAGAATACCCTAGAGATATACAACATCACAAAATATACACATAAATATAAACATAGAGACCATTATCAGTCTGTTAATTATGTCTTGATCTTTTTTTTTTTGTATATTTTAAGAAACATATAATCCCTATTGGTTTAGGAGACCCTTTTTCCTAATAGATTTTGATAGGAATATATTGACCTTATATGATTTGTATAACCTTTTCTTCGTAGGTTTTCCTGACACCTATAGCAGTTGTTACACCTCTATAGCAAATGTGCATGCCAGCTATAGCGCTCCGCCCACTATAGTGGATTACGCCAACCACTGAAACTTAGAAACCGAAAAGCCTCCTTTTTTATAACATACCTTCGATCCTTGACCTCCAAAAGTATCCCATTCATGCAGAGTTTAATTCCAAGAGGTCTACACACCCGAGTTCAACTCTATAAAGACCTATGGGTTCTTTAGTTTCTTGGCTGCTAGATAATATAAACCAAGCTTAAATATATTACCCCGCTAAGTTGTGTATGGACCAAGACCTCACATTGTTCAGATTCCGTTTTCGACTGGCTGAACATTAAATGTTTATGTCGCTAGATTAAAACTTTCTGGACCAATTTATTTCACCATTGACAAAATCATAACTACCGTGATCGGTCATTAGATCTTTAAATCATAGATTTTAAATAAACCCAACAAAAATTGCAAGTACATGAACTTCTATGTTGATATTTGAACTAGGCATCAAAAGTATGAACTTAAGGTACTTTTGCAAATTTCCTTTTCTACCAACCTTGAAACTTGATTTGGAAGAATAATCAATCAAAATGTTTATATAGTAAAATGTTATGAGAATGACAATGCACGTGACAATGAAAGAATTTGATGTAAGGTTTAGTATATTGTATAATGTATGTCACTAATGTGGTTGGTCTGTCATGGGGTATGGTTTTGTGAGAGATGGAGGGGTTGATCGGATTGTAGAGGCTGACGATGGAAAAGCCTAAAATATGGAACAATTTTGGGGTGGAAGCGATTATTGTAAGAGAGAGAGTTGGAAGAAGTTGGATTATTTATTTATGAGGGAAAGCCCTCTACTTATACATAAAAATTACACGCTTTTGGCCAAAATGGCCGACACTTACTTTACACTTGGCCCTTTTACATTTGGCCGATGCAAGAAAACAAAAACTTACTATTCACTTTTCATAGTGGCCTGTACTTTTATAATAATAATAATAATGATAATAATAATAATAATAATAATAATAAAATAATAATATGTCACGACCCAAAATGAGCTGCGAGTGGCACCCACACTTACCCTCCTATTTGAGCGAACAAACCAATCTAAACCCCAACATTTCAACCATAATAAACAGAATATAATGCGGAAGACTTAAAACTCATTATCGAAATCAATTAAATAACTTCTAAAGTTTATTAATTACTATCCCCAAAACCTGGAAGTCATCATCACAAGAACATCTATCCTCAAATTACTAAATCTAAGAGTATCTAAGAAGCTAAAATAAGTAAAAGAGATGGTCCATGTCCGAACTTCAAGACATCAAGACGTGAAAGAAAGAATCCAGTCCGAGCTAGGAACAATAGCTCACCCTAAAATCTGATTATGCTGAAGTCTTGCTAGAGTTGCGGTTGAATCGAAGTCGATGGCACGTTTGCTGCACTCCACAAATAACGAAGAAACAAACATACAAGTAGGGGTCAGTACAAGGCACAAGTACTGAGTAGGTATCATCGGCCAACTCAAAATAGAAAACAATATACATCAGATAATAACATAAAATCAACTACAATACTCAACAGATAACAACAACCAGTACCATAACCATTGGCCGTAACCCAAGCGCATCTATGAGGACTCACGCCTCCACACCATACTCATTTGGGAAATAGGTTCTTTAAATTGAGTATATTAACATAATTCAAGATTCATTCTTTTTACTATCATGGTGTCGAAACCTGACACTCAGATCCTCTACTACTATCCTGGTGTCGGAACGTGACATCCGATCCTCTACTATCCTGGTGTCGGAACGTGACACCCAATCCATTACTACTATTCTGGTGTCGGAATGTGACACCCAATCCATTACTACTATCATGGTGTCGGACCGTGACACCTGATCCACTACTACTATCCTGGTGTCGGAACGTGACACCCGATCCATTACTACTCTCCTGGTGTCGGAACGTGACACCCGATCCACTACTACTATCCTGGTGTTGGAACGTGACACCCGATCCACTACTACTATGGTGGTGTCGGAACGTGACACCCGATCCATTAACCTCATTCTTTTAGTTTATCAAGCCTTCTTTTATACAAAGGCATCATCATTAACAGAGAGGGTTTTAGGTTTAAGCTCACAACCTCATCTTTCCAACTCATTACAATTACATAATCACATCATGCAAGCATACAATTAAGCATATAGAAGACTTTACAATACTACCCAATACATATCATTCGCTATTAAGAGTTTACTACTATGAAATAGCATAAACCATAACCTACCTCCACCGAAGAATTGTGATCAAGCAATCTACTTCTCCAATGCTTTGCTTTCCTCTTCGTTTCTCCCTCTCTCGTTCGTTAGTCCCTCTCTTCTGTTCTTTCTATTTTTCCTTATTCAAACTCTTTTTCTTTTACCCTAATTACCATATAATTAAGTATAAAAGATGGTAAAAGTAACCCACTATTTATTTCAAGGTTATCACCTTTAACCCCCAAGTAATTGAATTATTAACATTAAACCACTAACTTTATAATTATAAGCAGGAATAGTCCAAAACACCCCTTAAAAACTTTTAACAGAAATCCGACCCAGTCAGGGTTACGCAGTCTGTGATGGTCCGTCGTGCCTGCGACGGTCCGTCTTGCTGAGCCGTCACAAAGTTCAGAGACTCAATTTTATTAAAGGGTCTGTGACGGTCCGTCGTACCCACAACGGTCCATCCTGCCATGTCGTCGTGAAGTTCAGAGAGTTGTTCTCAGTACCCAATTTTCCAGAATCTAAGTGTTTTGGAACGAGACACCCTCGACGGTCCGTCGTGCCCATGACGGTCTGTCGTGGGACCCAGACAGTTATTGCCAGAAATAAACTCTACTGCTCAAAACGACTAACAGGTCATTACAATAGATACCAATTTACCTATCGTTCGTCCTCGAACAATCACAAGAAGAAAAACAAGGGCGAAAAGGAGTACCTGAATCTGCAAACAGGTGTTGGTATTTTTCTTGCATATCAGCCTCCTTCTCCCAAGTGGACTCTTTAACTGACCGATTCTTCCATTGAACTTTGAAACATGCAATCTCCCTTGACCTCAACTTGCGGACTTCTCTATCTAAGATAGCAACAGACTCCACCTCACAAGACAAATTCTCATCAAGAAGAACTGAATCCCAATGAATGATGTAGTTTCCATCCCCATGGTATCTTTTCAACATAGACATATAAAATACCGGGTGCACTCCTGACAGTCATGGGGGCAAGGCTAATTCATACGCTACCTCCCCCACGCGCTTCAGAATTTCAAATGGACCAATATACCTCGGACTAAGCTTACCTCGCTTACCAAACCGCATCACCCCTTTCATGGGTGAAACCTTCACTAAGACTTGTTCACCCTCCATAAACTCCAAGTCTCTAACCTTTCGATCTGCATATTCCTTCTGTCTACTTTGAGCCGCTAAAAGCTTTTCTTGAATGCATTTCACTTTATCTAACGATTCCCTCAGAAGGTCAGTACCCCAAGGTCTCACCTTAAATGCATCAAATCACCCAATGGGCGACCTACATCTTCTCCCATACAGTGCCTCAAATAGGGCCATATGAATACTTAAGTGATAGTTATTGTTGTATAAGAATTCTGCTAAGGGTAAGAAGTTATTACAATGACCACCAAATTCTATCACACATGCACGAAGCATATCCTCCAAAACCTAAATTTTTGTTTACTCAGACTGACCATCGGTCTGAGGGTGAAATACAGTACTAAGATCCGACCTAGTACCTAACTCGGCATGCAATGTTCTCCAAAATTTAGAAGTAAACTGCGTACCTCTATCCGATATGATGGAGAGTGGAACTCCATGCAATCGAACAATTTCTGAGATATAAAGTTTGGCTAACTTCTCTGCATTATAAGTCACCTTAACCGGAATGAAGTGAGCAGACTTAGTTAATCTGTCAACAATTACCCAAATGGAGTCATACTTACCCATTGTCTTTGGAAGACCAATCACGAAGTCCATTGCAATTCTCTCCCACTTCCATTCAGGAATGGGCATTCTCTGAAGTGTCCCTCCAGGCCTCTGGTGTTCATACTTTACCTGCTGACAATTCGGGCATTGAGCAACAAAATCAACAATGTCACGCTTCATCCTACTCCACCAAAAATGTTGCTTTAGGTCACGGTACATCCTGGTTGCACCAGGATGTATAGAATACTTTGAAGTATGAGCCTCTGTAAGAATAGTGTGAATCAAGTCATCGACGCGGGGTACACATACCCTTCCCTTAATCCTCAAAACACCTTCCTCATCAATTTTTTCTTCTTTAGCCTCTCCTCAAAACACCTTATTTTGGATCCGGATCAGTTTCTCATCGGTAAACTGCTTTCCTTTAATCTTATCAAGAAAGGAAGATCTTGCCTCCACACAGGCCAAAAATCCTCCCTTCTCATTAACTTCTAGCCTCATAAAGTCATTAGCCAGAGTCTGAAGCTCTCTAGCCAATGGGTGTCTAGAAACTTGCAAGTAGGCTAGACTTCCCATGCTCCCTGCCTTTCTACTTAAAGCATCTGCCACAACATTAGCTTTTCTCGGATGATACAAGATAGTGATATCATAGTCCTTCAGTAGTTCCATCCACCTCCTCTGTCTCAAATTCAAATCTTTCAGAGTAAAGACATACTGTAAACTACAATGAACCGTATAGACTTCACACTTAACCCCATATAGATAATTTCTCCATTTCTTTAATGCAAACACTACCGCAGCCAACTCCAAATCATGGGTCGGATAATTATGTTCATGCACCTTTAATTGCCTTGAGGCATAAGCAATTACATTCTTCTCTTGCATAAGCACTGCACCTAAACCAGAATAGGATGCATCACAATAAACAATGAAATTCTTACCTTCCACTGGCAGGGTAAGAATTGGTGCAGTAGTCAACAAGGTCTTGAGCTTCTGAGATATTTCTTCACACTCGTCCGACCATACAAATGGAACACTCTGCTTAGTCAAGTTTGTCAGTTGGGAAGCAACACAAGAAAATCCCTTGACAAATAGACGGTAGTAGCTAGCTAAACCAACAAAGCTCCTTACCTCTCTAACATTAGTAGGTCTTACCCAGTTCTTCACTGCTTCAATCTTGGTAGGATCCACCATCACTCCATCCTTAGAAAACCACATGCCCCAAGAAGGACACTGAATCTAGCCAAAACTCACACTTGGAGAATTTGGCATAAAGCTTTTTCTCCCTCAACATTTCCAATACCATTCTCAAGTGCTCCTCATGTTCTTTCTTGCTTTTTGAGTATACCAGTATATCATCAATGAATACAATGACAAAGAGATCCAGGTATGGCTTAAAAATCCCATTCATCAAGCTCCTGAAAGCAGCAGGGGCATTCGTAAGCCCAAAAGACATTACTAAGAACTCATAATGCCCATACCTGGTCCCAAAAGCAGTCTTGGGCACATCCGTTGCCCGTATTTTCAATTGATGATAACCAGATCTCAAATTGATTTTTGAGAAGGTACAAGCACCTTGTAACTGATCGAACAAATCATCGATGCGAGGAAGAGGATACTTGTTCTTAACAGTTACCTTATTCAGTTGTCTGTAGTCAATGCACATCCGAAAACTTCCATCCTTTTTCTTCACAAACAAAAAAGGAGCACCCCAAGGGGATGCACTTGGTCTAATAAAGCCTTTGCTTAACAACTCTTGAAGTTGGGCCTTTAACTCTCGTAACTCACCGGGAGCCATCCTATAAGGGGGTATGGAAATGGGGCGAGTACCCGTCTCCAGATCAATACAGAAATCAATATCTCTATCTGGTGGCATAGAAGGAAGGTCTGCAGGAAACACATCCATAAAATCACGGACTATCGAAACCGACTCAATTGAAGGTACTTGGGTAGTATCATCCCTGAGGTGTGCCAAGAAAGCTAAACAACCCTTACTAACCATTCTCTTAGCGCAAAGAAAGGAGATGATACGAACAGGAATGGAAGTGTAGTCACCCTCCCACACTAACGGATCTGTCCCAGGCTTGGCCAATGTCACAGTTTTGGCATTAAAAGATAATATTGCAAAGTTTGGAGAAAGCCAAGTCATAACTAGAATTACATCGAAATCAACCATTTCTAAGATAACCAAGTCTACGTGAGTATTGCTCCCCATAAAAGTCACAAGACAAGACCTATACACCTTTTCAACTATCACAGACTCACCCACCGGAGTAGAAACACGAATAGGCATGTCAAGCAATTCACAATGTAAATTAAGATCAGTAGAAAATGAGAAAGATACATATGAAAATGTGGATCCAGGATCAAATAATACAGAAGCCATGCAATCACAAACCAAAAGATTACCTGTGATAACAGCATCAGATGTCTCCGCTTCAGACCTCCCAGGGAAAGCATAACAATGGGCCCTATCGCCTGTCTGTCCGTTGCCCCTACCATGTTGTGCTGCAGTCGCTCCGGCTTGCTCGCCACCCTGGTTGGTTTGGTGACCACCACGTCCTCCAGAATGGCGGCCTCTTCTATGACCATCTCTACCTCTGACTATTGGGGGTCTGTAACTCGGTTTTGGACAATATCTCTTAATATGTCCAATTTCCCCACATCCATAACACTCTCTGGGTTCAAGCATAGGTCTCTGTAAGAACGACAGAGTCTGAGGATAACCTTCAAACTCAGAGAAATGTTGACCGGTCTGCGGTGGACCCCCAGCTACATTCTATAGTGAAGACTGAATAGGCCGGGCTGGATAACCTCCTGAACTCTGCCCTCTGGAGCAAGGACCACTAAACTCACCTCCTTATGAAACTTCTTAGTTGCTGATGCCATGGTGAAGTCATCTGGCTTCACTCCCTTCACCTCTATCACAAAGTCTACCACTTCCTGAAAGGATTTTGCGGCAGTAGATACCTGTAAGGTTGGAATCTGCAAATCTGACCTCAATCCCTTCACAAAACGGCGAATCCGCTCTTGTGGACTGAAGCAAAGCTTAGTGGCATACCTAGATAATGCACTAAACTTAGCCTCATACGCAGTAACCGACATCCTGCCTTGCTCTAGGCTCAAGAACTCATCTCTCCTCCTATCTCTCAAAGTCTGGGGTATGTTCTTCTCCATAAATAAGCTAGAGAATGATTCCCAAGTCATAGGTGGTGCCTGTGCTGGTTGACACTCAACATACGATCGCCACCATATTTTTGCATTTCCCTGAAATTGATAGGTTACAAACTCAACACTGAATCGTTCAACTATGACCATCTTATGTAGCAACTCATGACAATCAACCAGAAAATCATAGGCATCCTCAGATTTAACACCCTTGAAGACTGGAGGTTTCAATTTCAAGAACTTACTGAAAAGTTCATGCTGATCACTTGTCATTATAGGCCCTGTAGTCAACCGAGGAAACGTGCCTATTTCCAATGAGGCATCCATGCGGGGAGCCACAACAGCTGCATGCTGTACTCCCGGAACCTGAGGTGCTGGTGCAAAAAACACTGGAGGTGTCTGGCCCTGATTAGATAACCCGCTAAGATAAGCAAGAACCTGGTCAATCATCTCTAGGGTAGGTTGGGGTGGTAATTCTTCATTATGCACTTGCTCATTCTCCCCTTCCTCACCCTCTCTTACTACTTCCTCAGTCGGTGGAGGAGTCACCGCCCTAGTACTAGATGGGCCAGGTGCTTGTCCTCTTCCTCTAGAGGACGTCCTCCCGCGACCTCTACCACGGCCTCTTGCCACTGCTCCTTTTTGATCTACAACCCCAGTGGCTGGCTCAGACGCATCTTGTCTTGCCGGTGTTGGTGTTGGCGTAGTTGTTGCTCTCGTTCTAACCAACTGCGAAATAGAGTGAAGATGGTCAGATACCAATTTGTATCACCTATATACCAATTGGATCCAAGTAATAGCACGAAAGAAGGAAAGAATGGAATTCTTCTAAAGTCTTATAGCCTCTCAAAGAAAAGTAAAGGCGTCCCCCTACCGTTCCTCAAGACTCTACTAGACTCGTTCTTGTGTGATGAGACCAACGAACCTAATGCTCTGATACCAAGTTTGTCACGACCCAAAACGAGCCGCGAGTGGCACCCACACTTACACTCCTATGTGAGCGAACCAACCAATCTAAACCCCAACATTTCAACCATAATAAACAGAATATAATGTGGAAGACTTAAAACTCATTATCGAAATCAATTAAATAACTTCTAAAGTTTATCAATTACTATCCCCAAAACCTGGAAGTCATCATCATAAGAACATCTATCCTCAAATTACTAAATCTAAGAGTATCTAAGAAGCTAAAATAAGTAAAAGAGATGGTCCATGTCCGAACTTCAAGACATCAAGACGTTAAAGAAAGAATCCAGTCCGAGCTAGGAACAATAGCTCACCCTGAAATCTGATTATGCTGAAGTCTGGCAAGAGTTGCGGTTGAGTCGAAGTCGATGGCACGTTTGCTGCACTCCACAAATAACAAAGAAACAAACATACAAGTAGGGGTCAGTACAAGGCACAAGTACTGAGTAGGTATCATCGGCCAACTCAAAATAGAAAACAATATATATTAGATAATAACATAAAATCAACTACAATACTCAACAGATAACAACAACAAGTACCATAACCATTGGCCGCAACCCAAGCGCATCTATGAGGACTCACGCCTCCACACCATACTCATTTGGGAAATAGGTTCTTTAAGTTTAGTATATTAACATAATTCAAGATTCATTATTTTTACTATCCTGGTGTCAGAACGTGACACTCCGATCCTCTACTACTATCCTGGTGTCGGAACGTGACACCCGATCCTCTACTATCCTGGTGTTGGAACGTGACACCCGATCCATTACTACTATCCTGGTGTCGGAATGTGACACCCGATCCATTACTTCTATCCTGGTGTCGAAACGTGACACCCGATCCACTACTACTATCCCGGTGTAGGAACGTGACACCCGATCCATTACTACTATCCTGGTGTAGGAAAGTGACACCCGATCCACTACTACTATCCTGGTGTCGGAACGTGACACCCGATCCATTAACCTCATTCTTTTAGTTCATCAAGCCTTCTTTTATACTAAGGCATCATCATTAACAGAGAGGGTTTTAGGTTTAAGCTTCGCAACCTCATCTTTCCAACCCATTACAATTACATAATCACATCATGCAAGCATACAGTTAAGCATATAGAAGACTTTACAATACTACCCAATACATATCATTCGCTATTAAGAGCTTACTATGAAATAGCATAAACCATAACCTACCTCCACCGAAGAATTTTGATCAAGCAATCTACTTCTCCAATGCTTTGCTTTCCACTTCGTTTCTCCCTTTCTCGTTCGTTCGTCCCTCTCTTCTGTTCTTTCTATTTTTCCTTATTCAAACTCTTTTTATTTTACCCTAATTACCATATAATTAAGTATAAAAGATGGTAAAAGTAACCCACTATTTATTTCAAGGTTATCACCTTTAACCCCCAAGTAATTGAATTATTAACATTAAACCACTAACTTTATAATTATAAGCAGGAATAGTCTAAAGCACCCTTTAAAAACTTTTAACAAAAATCTGACCCAGTCAGGGTTACGTAGTCTGTGACGGTCCGTCGTGCCTGTGACGGTCCGTCCTGCTGAGTCGTCACAAAGTTCAGAGACTCAATTTTATTAAAGGGTCTGTGACGGTCTGTCGTGCTCACGACGGTCCGTCCTGCCATGTCGTCGCGAAGTTCAGAGAGTTGTTCTCAGTACCCAATTTTCCAGAATCTAAGTGTTTTGGAACGAGACACCCTCGACGGTCCGTCGTGCCCATGACGGTCCGTCGTGGGATCCTCGACCCAGACAGTTATTACCTGAAATAAACTCTACTGCTCAAAACAACTAACAGGTCGTTACATAATAACAATAACAATAACCATAATAATTATCACAATAATAATGACGATAATAATCACAATAATAATTTAATAATAATAATAATAATGATAGTAATAATAATAATAATAATAATAATAATAATAACAATAATAATAAAAATAATAATAATGATAATAATAATAATAGTATTAATAATAATAATAATAATAATATTATTAATAATAATAATAATAATCTTAATACTAATAACAATAATAATAATAACAATAATAATAATAACAATAATAATAATAATAGTAGTAGTAATAATAATAATAATAATAATAACAATAATAAATTTTTTTAATAATAATAATAATGGTAATAATAATGATAATAATATTAATAATAATAATATTAACAATAATGATAACGATAATAATAATATGTCACGACCCAAATCCGGACCGCGACTGGCACCCACACCTACCCTCCTATGTGAGCGAACCAACCAATCTAAACCTTAACATTTCAATATAATATCAACAGAAAATAATGCGAAAGACTTCAACTCATTAATAAAATCAATAACTATTATTATCCCCAAAATATGGAAGTCATCACCACAAGAACATCTACGATCAAATGACTAAACTAAGAGTATTCTAAAAGCTAAAATTACATAAGAAGCTAGTCCATGCCGGAAGTTCAAGGCATCAAGACATGAAGGAGAAGATCCAGTCCAAGCTAGAAGCGTTAGCTCACCCTGAAGATCCGGTGTGACGAAGACTGGCTTGAGTTACTATTGAGTCGAAGATGAAGGCACGTTTGCTGCACTCCACAAATAACAAGAAGAAAAACATAAAAGTAGGGGTCAGTACAAAACACGGGTACTGAGTAGATATCATCGGCCAACTCAAAATAGGGAATAGTATATATCAAATATTATCGTAAATAAACTATAAAACTCAACATGTAGCAACAACAAGTACTATAATCATCAATAAGTACCATCAAGTTCATCCATGAGGGCTCAAGCCCCAATACCATACTCATTTGGGAATCATGTTCATTAGATTGAGTATATTAACATCTTTCAAGATTCATTATCTTTATTTCTCTTGTGTCGGTACGTGACACTCCGCTCCCTCATATTCATTATTCCTCTTGTGTCGGTACGTGACACTCCGATCCCCTAAATCTACGTGTCGGTTCGTGACACCCGATCCCCTGAATCTACGTGTCGGTTCGTGACACCCGATCCCCTAATTCTACGTGTCGGTTCGTGACATTCGATCCCCTGAATCTACGTGTCGGTTCGTGTTACCCGATCCCCTAATTCTACGTGTCGGTTCGTGACACCCAATCCCCTGAATCTACGTGTCGGTTCGTGACACCCGATCCCCTAATTCTATGTGTCGGTTCGTGACACCCGATCCCCTAATTCTATGTGTCTGTTCGTGACACCCGATCCCCTAATCTCCTTCCATCAATTCATCAAGCCTTCTCCCTTACCAAAGCATCATCATTAAAAGAGATTAGGTTTTTATCAAGATTTGGGATTCAATAACTTCATCATGCTTAATATAATCACAATTATATAATCACGTTCATGCATGCATACAATTAAGCACATAGCAGGGTTTACAATACTACAAATACATATCATTCTCTATTAAGAGTTTACTATGAAAGCATGAAAACCATAACCTACCTCTACCGAAGACTAGTGATCAAGCAAGCAAATCCTCAAAGCTTGGTGTTTTCCTCTTCTTCTCGATCGTTTCTCTCTCTCCCTTCTTGTTCTTTCTATTTTCTTATTCAAACCCTCTTTCTTTTACTCTAATTAGTATATAATTAAGAATAAAAGATGGCAATAATACCACACTAATTAACTTAGGGTTACCTCCTTTAACCCCCAAGAATTTGAGTTATTAATATAAACCCACAAAATCTATAATTAAGGAAGGAATAGTCCAAAAACGTCCCTTAAAATGTGTAAGGAAATCTGATTCTGCCTTGAATTTATGCAACTTGTGACGGGTCGTCGTGCCTGCGACGGTCCGTCCTGCAGGTCGTCGCAGAGTTCAGAGACCCAAATTTCCACCAAGGGTCTGTGACGGTCCGTCACACCTGTGACGGTCCGTCCTGCCATTCCGTTACAAAGTTCAGAGAGTCAATTTTTAGTACCCAATTTCAGATTTTCTAAGTGTTTTGAAACGAGACCCTGCGACGGTCCGTCGTGCCCATGACGAATCGTTGTTTGGTCCGTTGCCTCAGCCTGTTTTTCCAGAATTGAAGTTTGTTGCTCAAAACGACTAAACAGGTCGTTACAATAGATACCAATTTACCCATCGTTCATCCCCGAACGATCAAAAGAAGGAAAACAAGGGCGAAAAGGAGTACCTGAATCTGTAAACAGATGTGGGTATTTTTCTCGCATATCCGCCTCCTTCTCCCAAGTGGCTTCTTCAACGGGTCGATTCTTCCATTGCACCTTGATGGATGTAATCTCTCTTGTCCTCAACTTGCGAACTTCTCTATCTAAAATAGCAACAGGCTCCTCCTCATAAGACAAGTTCTCATCAAGCAAAACTGAATCCCAACGGATAATGTAGTTCCCATCCCCATGGTATCTTTTCAACATCGACACATGGAATACCGGGTGTACTCCGGACAGCCCTGGAGGCAAGGCTAACTCATAAGCCACCTCCCCTACTCGCTTAAGTACTTCAAATGGTCCAATGTACCTTGGACTTAGTTTACCCCTTTTACCAAACCGCATCACCCCTTTCATGGGTGAAACTTTCAACAAGACTTGTTCACCCTCCATGAACTCTAAGTCTCTAACCTTTCGATCTGCATATTCTTTTTGTCTACTTTGCGCCGCTAGAAGCTTTTCTTGAATAGACTTCACTTTTTCCATCGAATCCCTCAAGAGATCAGTACCCCAAGGTCTGACCTCGAATGCATCAAACCAACCAATGGGAGACCTACATCTCCTACCATACAATGCTTCAAATGGAGCCATATCAATGCTTGAGTGATAGATATTATTGTATGAAAACTCCGCTAAGGGTAAGAAACTATCCCAATGGCCACCAAATTCTATCACACACGCACGAAGCATATCCTCCAACACTTGAATCGTTCGCTCAGACTGACCATCGGTCTGAGGATGGAACGCAGTACTAAGGTCCAAGCTAGTACCCAATTCCGCATGCAATGTTTTCCAAAATTTAGAAGTAAACTGCGTACCTCTATCTGATATGATGGATAGTGGAACCCCATGCAACCGAACGATTTCTGAGATATAGATCTTGGCTAACTTCTCGGCATTGTAAGTCACCTTAACCGGAATAAAATGAGCAGACTTAGTTAACCTATCAACAATCACCCAAATAGAGTCGTACTTACCCATCGTCTTTGGAAGACCAACCACGAAGTCCATTGCGATTCTCTCCCATTTCCATTCCGGAATGGGCATCCTCTGAAGTGTTCCTCCGGCCCTTTGGTGTTCATACTTTACTTGTTGACAGTTTGGACATTTGGCAATAAAATCTACAATATCACGCTTCATTCTACTCCACCAAAAGTGTTGCTTTAGGTCACGGTACATCTTGGTTGCACCCGGATGTATTGAATACCTTGAACTATGAGCCTCTGTCAGAATGGTGTTGATCAAATCATCGACGCGGGGTGCACCTACCCTTCCCTTAATCCTCAAAACACCTTCCTCATCGATTGTCGCTTCTTTAGCCTCTCCTTGCAACCCTTTATCTCGGATTCGGATCAATTTTTCATCATTAAACTGCTTTCCCTTAATCTTGTCAAGGAAGGAAGATCTTGCCTCCACACAAGCCAACAATCCTCCCTTCTCATTTACTTCTAATCTCATAAGGTCGTTAGCCAGAATCTGAACTTCTCTAGCCAATGGGCGTCTAGAAGCTTGCAAGTGAGATAGACATCCCATGCTTCCCGCCTTTCTACTTAAAGCATCCGCTACAACATTCGCCCTCCCTGGATGATACAAAATAGTGATGTCGTAGTCCTTCAGTAGTTCCATCCATCTCCTCTGTCTCAAGTTCAAATCTTTCTGAGTAAAGACATACTGTAGGCTACGATGATCCGTATAGACCTCACACTTAACCCCATATAAATAGTGTCTCCATTGCTTTAATGCAAACACTACCGCAGCCAATTCTAAATCATGAGTTGGATAGTTACGTTCATGCACTTTTAATTGCCTTGAAGCATAAGCAATCACATTCTTCTCTTGCATTAGCACTGCACCCAAACCAGAATAGGATGAATCACAATAAACAATGAAGTTCTTACCCTCTACGGGCAAGGTGAGAATGGGTGCGGTAGTCAACAAAGTCTTGAGCTTCTGAAAGCTTTCCTCACACTCATCCGACCATACAAATGGAACATTTTGCTTAGTCAAGTTCGTCAGTTGGAAAGCAATAGAAGAGAATCCCTTGACAAATCGGTGGTAGTAGCTAGCTAACCCAACAAAGCTCCTTATTTCTGACACATTAGTAGGTCTTACCCAATTCTTCACTGTCTCAATTTTAGAAGGATCCACCATCACTCCATCCTTAGAAACCACGTGCCCCAAGAAGGACACTGCATCTAGCCAAAACTCACACTTAGAGAACTTGGCATAAAGCTTTTTCTCCCTCAACATTTCCAATACCATTCTCAAATGCTCTTCATGTTCCTTCTTGCTCTTTGAGTATACCAATATATCATCAATAAATACGATCACAAAGAGGTCCAAATGTGGCTTAAAAATCCCGTTCATCAAGCTCATGAACGCAGCAGGGGCATTCGTAAGACCAAAGGACATCACTACAAATTCGTAATGCCCATACCTCATTCAAAAAGCAGTCTTTGGCACATCCGTTGCCCGTATTTTCAATTGATGATAACCGGATCTCAAGTCAATCTTAGAGAAGACACAAGCACCTTGTAACTGATCGAACAAGCCATCAATGCGGGGAAGAGGATACTTGTTCTTTATGGTTACCTTTTTTAGTTGTCTGTAGTCTATACACATTCGAAAACTCCCATCCTTCTTCTTTACAAACAAAACCGGAGCACCCCAAGGGGATGCACTTGGTCTAATGAAGCCTTTGTTCAATAACTCTTGAAGTCGTGCCTTTAACTCTCTTAACTCCGCAGGAGCCATTCTATAAGGGGGTATAGAAATAGGGCAAATACCGGGTTCAAGATCAATACAGAAGTCAATATCCCTATCCGGTGGCATACCAGGAAGGTCTGCAGGGAACATATTCAGAAACTCACGAACTACTGAAACCGACTCAATCGAAGGTACTTGGGTAGTGTCATCCTTGAGATGCGCCAAGAAAGACAAACACCCTTTACTAACCATTTTCTTAGCACGAAGAAAGGAGATGATACGCACCGGATTGGAAGTGTAGTCACCCTCCCAAACTAACGGATCTGTCCCAGGCTTGGCTAACGTCACCGTTTTAGCATTACAATCCAAGATCGCAAATTGCAGAGAAAACCAAGTCATACCCAGAATTACATCAAAATCATCCATTTATAAGATAACCAAATCTACATAAGTGTTGCTCCCCACAAAGTTCACCAAACAAGACCTATATACCTTTTCAACTACCACAGACTCACCCACCGGAGTAGAAACACGAATAGGCATATCAAGTAATTCACAATGTAAATTTAGACCATTAGAAAATGAGGAAGATACATAAAGAAAACGTGGATCCATGATTAAACAATACAGAAGCCATGCAATCGCAAACCAGAAGATAACCTGTGATGACAGCATCAGATGCCTCCGCTTCAGACCGCCCAGGGAAAGCGTAACAATGGGCCCTATCGTTCATCTGTCCGTTGCCCCTACCATGTTGTGATGTAGTGGCCCCAGTTTGCCCATTACCTCTGCCGTTTTGGTGACCACCATTACCTCGACCACCACGTCCTCCAGAATAACGGCCTCTACCATGACCACCTCTACCTCTAGCTATTGGGGGTCTATAACTTGGTCTGGGACAATTTCTCCTAATATGTCCAATCTCCCCACATCCATAACATTCTCTGGAGTCAATCATAGGCCCCTCGGAGAAGTGTTGACCGGTCTGAGGTGGTCCCCCAACTACAGTCTGTAGTGAAGACTGAATTGGTCGGACTGAGTAACTTCTCGAACCCTGTCCTCTAGTGTAAGAACCATTAAACTCACCTCCCTTTCGAAGCCTTTTTGATGTCGATGTTGTGGTGAAGTCGTCTGGCTTCACTCCTTCCACTTCTATCACAAAGTCTACCACTTCTTGGAAGGATTTTGCCGTTGCCGCTACCTGTAAGGCCGAAATCCGCAATTCTGACCTCAACCCCTTCACAAACCGGCGAATCCACTCTTGAGGACTGAAACAGAGTTGAGTGGCATATCTAGATAGTGCACGGAACTTAGCCTCATAAGCATTAACCGACATCCTACCTTGCTCTAGGCTCAGGAACTCATCCCTTTTCC
The DNA here is from genome assembly GCF_036512215.1 of Solanum lycopersicum. Classification (NCBI taxonomy): domain Eukaryota; kingdom Viridiplantae; phylum Streptophyta; class Magnoliopsida; order Solanales; family Solanaceae; genus Solanum; species Solanum lycopersicum. The sequence continues at coordinate 39,318,780 of NC_090811.1, read as the reverse complement.
TATCCCTCAAAGTCCGGGGGATATACTTCTCCATAAACAAGCTAGAGAACGAGGCCCAAGTCATAGGTGGTGCCTCTATTGGTTGACACTCAATATGTGACCGCCACCACATTTTGGCGTTCCCTTGAAACTGATAAGTCACAAACTCCACACCAAACCGTTCTACTATACCCATCTTGTGTAGTAGCTCGTGACAGTCAACCAGAAAATCATAAGCATCCTCCGATTCAGCACCCTTGAAGACTGGAGGTTTCAATTTCAAGAACTTACTGAAAAGTTCATGCTGATCACTTGTCATCATAGGCCCAGTAGTCAGATGTGGAAACGTGCCTATTTCCAATGGAACATCCATGCGGGGAGCCATAGTAGCCGCATGTTGTACCTCCGGAGCCTGAGGTGCTGGTGCAGAAAACACTGGGGGTGTCTGGCCCTGATCAGATAACCCGCTAAGATAAGCCAGAACCTGATTGATCATCTCTGGGGTAGGTTGGGGTGGCATTTCCTCATTTTGCACTTGTTCATTCACCCCATCCTCCCCCTCTCTTATCACTTCCTCATTCGGTGGAGGAGTCACCGCCCTAGTACCAGATGGGCTCGGTGCTCGTCCTCTTCCTCTAGAGGACGTCCTCCCACGACCTCTACCACGGCCCCTTGCCGCTGTTCTTCCTCAAGCCACAGCCCTAGTGGCTGGCTCAGTTGTTTCTTGCCTGGCCGGTGTTGGTGTTGACGTAGTCGTTGCTCTAGTTCTAACCATCTGCGAAAGAGAGTGAAGATGGTAAGATACCAATTAGTATCGCCTAGATACCAATTGGACTCAAGTAGTAGCACGAAAGAAAGAATGAAAGAGTGAAATTTTTCCTAAAGTCTTATAGCCTCTCAAGGAAAAGTAAAGGCATCCCCCTACCGTTCCTTAAGACTCTACTAGACCTGTTCTTGTGTGATGAGACCAACGAACCTAATGCTCTGATACCAAGATTGTCACGACCCAAATCCGGACCGCGACTGGCACCCACACCTACCCTCCTATGTGAGCGAACCAACCAATCTAAACCTTAACATTTCAATATAATATCAACAGAAAATAATGCGAAAAACTTCAACTCATTAATAAAATCAATAACTATTATTATCCCGAAAATCTGGAAGTCATCACCACAAGAACATCTACGATCAAATGACTAAACTAAGAGTATTCTAAAAGCTAAAAATACATAAGAAGCTAGTCCATGCCGGAAGTTCAAGGCATCAAGACATGAAGGAGAAGATCCAGTCCAAGCTAGAAGCGTTAGCTCACCCTGAAGATCCGGTGTGACGAAGACTGGCTTGAGTTACTGTTGAGTCGAAGATGACGGCACGTTTGCTGCACTCCACAAATAACAAGAAGAAAAACATAAAAGTAGGGTTCAGTACAAAACACGGGTACTGAGTAGATATCATCGGCCAACTCAAAATAGAGAATAGTATATATCAAATATTATCGTAAATCAACTATAAAACTCAACATGTAGCAACAACAAGTACTATAATTATCAATAAGTACCACAAGTTCATCCATGAGGGCTCAAGCCCCAATACCATACTCATTTGGGAATCATGTTCATTAGATTGAGTATATTAACATCTTTCAAGATTCATTATCTTTATTTCTCTTGTGTCGGTACGTGACACTCCGCTCCCTCATATTCATTATTCCTCTTGTGTCGGTACGTGACACTCCGATCCCCTAAATCTACGTGTCGGTTCGTGACACCCGATCCCCTGAATCTACATGTCGGTTCGTGACACCCGATTCCCTAATTCTATGTGTCGGTTCGTGACACCCGATCCCCTGAATCTACGTGTCGGTTCGTGACACCCGATCCCCTAATTCTACGTGTCGGTTCATGACACCCGATCCCCTGAATCTATGTGTCGGTTCCTGACACCCGATCCCCTAATTCTACGTGTCGGTTCGTGACACCCGATCCCCTAATTCTACGTGTCGGTTCGTGACACCCGATCCCCTAATCTCCTTCCATCAATTCATCAAGCCTTCTCCCTTACCAAGGCATCATCATTAAAAGAGATTAGGTTTTTATCAAGATTTGGGATTCAATAACTTCATCATGCTTAATATAATCACCTTCATGCATGCATACAATTAAGCACATAGCAGGGTTTACAATACTACCAATATATATCATTCTCTATTAAGAGTTTACTATGAAAGCATGAAAACCATAACCTACCTCCACCGAAGACTAGTGATCAAGCAAGCAAATCCTCAAAGCTTGGTGTTTTCCTCTTCTTCTCGATCGTTTCTCTCTCCCCCTTCTTGTTCTTTCTATTTTCTTATTCAAACCCTCTTTGTTTTACCCTAATTAGAATATAATTAAGAAAAAAGATGGCAATAATACTCCACTAATTAACTTAGGGTTACCTCCTTTAACCCCCAAGAATTTGAGTTATTAATATAAACCCACAAAATCTATAATTAAGGAAGGAATAGTCCAAAAACGTCCCTTAAAACGTGTAAGGAAATCCGATTCTGCCTGGGATTTGCGCAACCTGTGACGGGCCGTCGTGCCTGCGACGGTCCATCCTGCAGGTCGTCGCAGAGTTCAGGGACCCAAATTTCCACCAAGGGTCTGTGACGGTCCGTCCTGCCATTCCGTCACAAAGTTCAGAGAGTCGATTTTTAGTACCCAATTTCAGATTTTCTAAGTGTTTTGAAACGAGACCCTGCGACGGTCCGTCGTGCCCATGACGGATCGTCGTTTGGTCCATCGCCTCAGCCTGTTTTTCCAGAATTGAAGTTTGTTGCTCAAAACGACTAAACAGGTCGTTACATAATAATTATAATAATGATAATAATAATAATAATAATAATAATAACCATAATAATAATAATAATAATATTAATAATGATAATAATAATAATGATAAAAACTATAATAATAATAATAATAATAATAATAATAATAGTAATGATAATGATAATAATAATAATAATAATAATAATAATAATAATAATTATTATTATTATTATTATTATTATTATTATAATAATAATAATAGTAATAATAATCTCACACCCTTTTTTTCTCAATATTTTTTGATTTTATACATTGAAAGAAAAAGAGTTATGTCAATTAAAGTGACATTTTGAGAATGGATAATTATTATTCAGAGTCGCCACTTGAAATTGAGTTTTGGTGTTCCAAGTCATCTTATTTAAATCTGTAATCAAAAGGATATTTGAATCTATTTTTATTGGTCTGCGAACTAGAAATACAGGTAAGGAATTCTGTTGACCGAGAAAAAGATGTTAGGCACCCTCAAGTTCTGTGGTTCTAGCACGGTCGCTTTATTGACTTTTATATGACTAGACTTAATTTATAATATTATATTATTTAACTTAATAATAAAAATGTTTTTACTTTATTCTCTCATTTATTTTATACCTTTTAAAAAATCTTCTGATTTATTTTAAAACTATTGAAAATTATTTTATTATTTTTTATTTGTGTCCATTAAAAATTTGAAACACTCATATTTATTTATTTATTTATTATTTGTTTTATTATTATTATTATTATCATTTTATTATTACATTTTTTGTATATATGTATATATATATATATATATATATATATATATTTATATATATATATAGGTGTTTAATAGTTAGGAATTAGAATTTGTGTAGGAAAAAGATATTTAGAGTTCAAGTTAACTTAGAATTGTATTTTTTTTAAAAAAAATAATTAGATTTAAAATAGGAGGTAAATTTTATGAAATTTATAATTAATTCTAGGAAAAAAATCTAAAGAGATTAAGACAATTTCTTTTAACCAAATACATAAACAAATTCCTAAACTTTTTGGGTTTTTTCCCTCAGGTACCTCAACTACGTCATTTTTCAATTGAATCATTGTACCACCCATAATTTGTTTCTCTATAACACTGTGGGTTGATTCTGATTAGCTTTTCTATTGTAAATGTATTCAATTGTGTTCGAATTGTAATAATTTTGATTGAAGAAATGAAGACAAACCGTATTAGTCTAATTTGTTTTCTAATGTGTTCAAATGAATTAAGTAAAACACAATTATTCTCAAACATTTTCACTATCAATTGGACTAATGATTTATGGAACAACATATGTATCTTCTATCAATACCCCTCACAAATCTGGTTCCATATCAGACAACGATGTCTGTTTAAACGGAAAAAATTATGGGTGTTCAATGATTAAATAGGAAAATGACGTAGTTGAGGTACCTGAGAGAAAAAACCCAACAAGTTTAGAAATCTACTTATGTATTTGACCTTCTTTTAAAAAAAGATTTTTCTTCTATTTTAATTTTTTTTTCATCTTTTCCTGTTGCACGTTTTTAGTTGCCCCTTTTTTTATATTTTTTTTGTTTTTTTAACAACATTATGTTTCTCTTTTCTTAGAGTTTTTTTTGTGATTAGCTCTTTTTTTTTATCTTTAGTATATTATTTTATTACATTTATATCTTCTCAAATTTTACAATAAAGTAATTTTTATTTATTTATTTTTGTTGTCGATTATTTTTCATTTTTTTGTAATATTTGTTTTACTTTCTTTTAGAAAGTTTACTCTTTTCCTTTATTTTAATTTTTTTTTACGTTCTACTTCCTTGTTTCCTTATTTGTATTTTTTGACTTTCTATAAAAAAAAATTACCTTTTACTCTAATTTAATTCGATTTATTTTATTCTGCTTGTTTCAACAAGTTTATTTATTTATATATTTATTCATTTACTTACTATTTTATCAAAATAAACAAATTAAAAGGGAATATATTTCACAAAAGCTTTTTAAATCACTAATCGATTAAATTTTAGTTTAATCACAAGTCTATATAAATTCAACAAAATCTCGTGAAGTGAAAACTAGATGGAAAAATATACTAATCTATTCAAGTTTAACAATTCAATATCATGAAGCAGTATAAATTATAAATTGCATCTAAAAGCATAATAATAACAAATAATAATAAAGACGTAACAATAATAAACATAATACATACAATTTGAAGAATTTCATACTATTGGAATCAAATTTTCATATAAGTAATACTATTTAAATCGCGCGAGATTTTATAGTTACCTCGCTGCGAAAAGTGATATCACAAAAGCAAGTTGTTACCCACGAATTTGAAATCACGATTTAAACCTATAATTCTCTCCTCATTCTCAAAATATAAATTTAATTTTTTTCTTTGCTTTTTGCTTTTGCTTTTTTCTCTCTCTCTATATTTCAATCGGCCTCGATGTGTCCCTATATCTCTCTGTATATTTTTTTTTTCAATTGAACGTGTCTTTTTATAATATTTTTGGGTGAGAGTGTGGTGCTAATTAAAAGAAACGTAATAAAGTGGGATTAGGATTTAATTTGAAATATTGTTGAGAAAATTATGGTTGAGAAATAATTAAACAAGTAACCTACTAAATAACAATAATAATAGTAATTCAGTAAAAAAACAAAAAGAGGTAAATATACACGTTCAAGATTTTTTTTAAAAAAAATAAACAAATGAAAAAGTCGTGCAAACCAATAAGTGGGAGAGAGATAAAACATAAATAAAAATAAAAACTAAATAGGAAAAGATATTTTTTTAGGAAAATTAGTTTTTGGGAGTTTGATGTTAATTAGGATTAGGGGAAGGTATTGGAATATTTAGGACTCTTCTTCTTTTTTTGTTTTTTACTTTTTATTGTTTTTCTTAATATATAGTACCATTATTTTTAAACTATTTAAAAGTTGAAGATTTAAAACAAATACCATAAATTCACAATTTTTATTACTAAAGTAATACAATTTATTTATTTTTATTTACTTTAAATATAAGTTTTTTAAAATTGGTGTTAAATCTTTATATTTTGGTAAAAAAATTAGGTGTTCACAGTATGTCACTCTTTGCTTTGAAACATGAAGAGTTTTTATGCAAAGATGTGAACAATGTGACTAATTTTTTACTGAAATATTTTTGCCAAAAATGTGAAAAATTTATAATAGAGAAGAAGTTTGACTGTGTCCTAACTTTTGATGATAAGGAGTCAGGCGTAGTTCCAATGAGTTAGGTAGTCGAGTGAGATTTTCTCGAGATTCCGGTTTGTAGCTTCAGCTATTACATAAAAAAAAGCAGAAGGAAAGATATAAAATCGTACCTACTCCGATAGTGCTAAGTCTTCATTTTGAATTCTCGGATATCGCTTCACCTCTTTGGTAGGTTCATCGATTCTGAACTTTGCTCTGTACATCAGAGTTTAAGACTTGAAACTTCATGACATGACTTCAGCTACTGACGTTCTTCCGCATGATATTCTTGAAAACTTGTTTTCTTGAAAGAGTGAATTCTTTTATTTTTGAACCACAAAATTGTGTACTATGTAGACACCTGCACAAGAATCAAAATTTCTGCTAGTTTGCACTAGAAAATTTTGTGGGTTATTGATGAAAGGTATAAAAGTCTATATTAATAATAACAATAAGGTTTTTGTAGCCATTACAAAATGTAAAAAATAACACAAAAGAGAGTCTTGTACCCAAATTGCTACTAGAGGTTATCATGCCATGTGAAGACATGAAAAATAAAATAGGGGTTATTGTGCCCTATGAAGACATGAAAACAAAATAGGGGTTATTGACCCTATATGTAATCCAGGGTTATTGTGTCCTCTTAAGACATGAAAAATAAAATAGGGGTTATTGTGCCCTATATGCACCTAGGGGTTATTGTGCCGTGTGAAGAAAAAAAATAATAGTGGTTATTGTGCCCTATATGCAATTCAGGGGTTATTGTTCCCTCTGAAGATATAAAAAATAAAATAGGGGTTATTATTTCCTTTATGCAACCAAGAGTTATTGTGCCCTGTGAAGACATAAAAAAAATGATAAAGGTTATTATGCCCTATATGCAATCCAGGAAGTATTGTACCCTCTAAAGACATGAAAAATAAAATAGGGGGCTATTGTGCCCTATATGCAACCAAGGGTTATTGTGCCCTGTGAAGAAATGAAAATATAGAATAGGAGTTATTGTGCCCTATATGCAACCAAGGGTTATTGTGCCCTATGAAGACATGAAAAATAGGATAGGGGTTATTGTACCCTATATGCAACTAGGGGTTATTATGCCTTGTAAAGATATAAAAATATGGATTACTGTGCCTTATAAAGACATTATTTATATACATATATATATATATATATATATATATATATATATATATTTTCACTTATATTATGATTATCATTATTAATATTATTATTCATCATTATTTTATTTTATTTTTATTTGTACATTGAACAAACTAAAAATAAAATAAAATTCCCCAAATTTTATTAAAAATCATTTTTATTGTTATTATCACTTTATCATGCATATGGTATGAAAAGTAAGGATTCAAGAGCTTACCATTGTGGCGTTTGTCTCTCGCAAACTATTTACATGATTTCGTTTTATACCTGTTTCAAGTCAATGAAATGTATTGTTAATGTTTCAAATTCACTCGCAACATATTAAAGTCCTACTTCACAAAATATAATAATTTAGATCGTAGAACATTTTTGAAAGTCACTTGCACTCAGAAAGATATTCAGTGCACGAGCTTGAGATACCATATGTTTGGCCCTCATGTAAGCAACCACTAATATGAGAATATGAAAAATGAGATCAAATAGGACTTGTCAATGGCTTGTAATGTAGTCTTAGGGAAATGTGGATACTCATTCGGGATAAAGTGACTATTTCCTCCTTAGAATTTACACAATATTTTTAATATTTTTTTTAATTTTTGCATTTGACCTTTGTTTTCTTATAAGCTCCTTCTCATTTATTTTTTCTTTTCCTTTTTTGATTCTCCCTCCTTTTTGTTTGAGATTTTTTTTTATTTTATATATATATATATATATATATATATATATATATATATATATATATATATATTGACATATCACTTTGTTATCCAACTTAGGTATTTGATGTCATGTAGTTATTTCATAGTGCGTTCAATGAGGTAAGACAAAGGAATTATTGCATTTGTACACTCAAAATGTATATGTTAGGATGTGATTATTCAAATAAAAACTTCAAGGCTCGAAATGGAAGTTCTATGGATAACATGTCATTTGGTAGGCTTGAAAGACACAATCGAGTTAAAGAAAGCTTATAATCCTTTCTCAAATTAAATGTTGCTCAAAATTTCGTCTTAACCAACATTCGGGTCAAGTTCTAGATCAGCAAAATCATGTCTTTGAGTTTTACGTCAAAAGCTCACCACACAATGCATTTGACACAATTAGGTCAAATTTATTTTATTCATAACTTTAAACAAAATAATTTCTCAAGTATGACATAAATATATTGAGAGATGCGAATAGAAGTCTATAGGTCACAACAAAGTTGATCTGTCTTACCAAATAGTTTAACACTTTATTTTTTTTCTTATGCATAATACTAAGCATGTTGTTACCAACCAAGTCAAAGAAAAAATCTATATTTTTTTGCCCCAGTTTATGTGACTAGGATTTTTAGATTTTTTTCTCGGTCGGACCGAACCTCACAATAAGGTTGCCTACACATCTTGTTAAAACAAGAATCAGGTCTAACGTAGTTTAAAAATATAAGTAAAAATATGTTTTCTGAAGGACAAGTTCTCTTTTTAATATATACACATATTATTTCTTTTTTTAATTTTTAAATAATAATCATGATTTTTTTTAATTTTCTTAATTTTTAAATAAGGATCACCTAACCCAAGGAAGGTTGCTTACGTATCTCATCAAGGTGAGAATTAGGTTTACGTAGTTCGTTCGGATTGAACACTTAAATAATTTTTGTTAGAAATTTGTTGACAAAATTCAACTCTTTTCTTTGTTCAAAGTGATATAAGAAAACTTTTACAATTTCTTTGTGAACTTTACATTGTAAAAGAATTTTTTTTTCCTATTGTTCTGATTTTAATTTAAAATGGTAAATTGAGTTAGCTATCCTAGATAGATCCGATCATATGTAGAGTCTTTCATTAAATCATATGTAAATGATTCAAATAATGAAGTCTACTAGGAACAACCACATTTGGTTTCAGTTACCAAGCTTAAACTCGTGGAAAAAAGTATCTAGACTGGCTTTAACATGAGCAGACAACTTGAGTTAGGGAGTAGCAACGTACTGGTAACAGCGCTTTCGAATTTGGGCATGGGTGCTCCCTATCCTAAATATGTGTGACTAAAAATCCTTCACCATGGATCGAAGATTCACTGGCTATCTTGAAAGAAGTGGGTTTGATATGCTCAAACTTACTTCTCAAATAAGAAATAAAGTGGTCGTATCGAGCGAAGAACCCAACTAATGAGGTTTGGATTGTTCCCACGAGGAAAATAATTCAGACTTAACTCCAATATATTATTTTTATTTTTAGTCAATTATTTCCTTGGAAAGCAAAGACAATAAAAGGGTTTTTTTACTTCTTAATGAATGAAAATCACTAGCTAAATTAAAGGAGACAACAAACAGCTTCAAATGTTGGAGTTTAATCAATTAATAAAAGTAACTAGGGTTTACGTGTTCCCTACAAGTTTCTAACTTGATCATTCTAACAATAAAAATTCTTTCCTAGTATCTTCCATGCAAAGTGATAAGTTATGTATTTCTAAATCCTTGGTGCAGCATCTAGAAAATTTCACTTCGTACCTTGGTCCAGCTACGTGTGTTGCTATACTAACCTTACCTTTACCTCATATTAAGCATCGTATTTAATATTTGACTAAGTTATTACCTAATACCAATAAATACTAGCCTATTAGATAGTATACACTAAATCTATGTTGATAGTTCTTTTCCTATTATCTACCTCCTTGGTCAAGAAAGTAGAATCAAGACGAGTTCTAACGTTGACCATCCGTTAAAAAGACTTCTAAACGAAAGAATTATCAATACATGCAAGAAACTATTCTAGAATTGTTATTTTAGGTAGATTTTACCTGATTATTCACCCATGGTAGCCACAACCCTAGTTATGGAGTTTAGTTACCCATGGTCATAATCACAATATTGATATATGTAATATAAGAATTTATGCACTTACTTCAATGAGAAAGAATAAAATGCACAAGTTCACTTGATTAATCAACAAACGCACAAACAATCAATTACTGAAATTAATTGGAGACTAAATATTCTCCAAAAGTATAATAATAATCACAATGTCTAATCCACAAAAGAAGCTAAAATAACAAAGAGTCTAACTATAAGAGAGTTTGATAACCAATAGTGTAACTCCAAAAACGAGGTTTTTCGAACTATTTATATATATAAAAAAACCTAATCAAAGAAGGACTCTATTTGCTGGAAATCTGTCAAAACGCAGCTGGGTCGACGGACCTCACGATGAGTCATCGTGGTTACAATGGGCTGTCATGGACTCCGTCGTCCCATACTTTGCAAATTCTTCTACTTCTCTCTTCATTATCCTCGACGGCAGGTATGACGAATTGTCACAGACACAACTGTCCGTCGAGGGTCTCCATTTTATAATACTTAAACTCTTGGAATTTGGGTACTGGTACTATTTCTCTAATCATCATGACGAACCAGCAGGACAAATCGTCATGGCTATGACGGTCCTTCACACACTATGTAACCCCACACTTAGTCAGACTTCCCCATCTTCCTTCAGCAGCTTCACTACGATGCCACCTACGGCCGCCACAGGCACGACGGACCGTTACAAGCTCCGTAGGTGGCACTTTTCTGCATTTGTTGCTAAAAAATCTTTGCATTCATCTTTTAGACAGATTTCCTGTAAATAAAGAGAAACTTACATAAAATTGATACAAAAAGGCTTTTGGACACAGTAAACTTAAAGAAAAAGCACTCAAAATACCGTGAAACCACGATATATCAAAACTCTCAACTTAAATTCGTTGTTTGTCCTTAAGCTACGCACTATGACTCACTAGAAAATCTTTATACAATAGTATCCATGTTTTATCTTTCGCAATTATTTGGCTATCAATACCGATTAGTCTCATCTTGTTTATGCATGCTATTACTATTAGGCTTGAATTATGTGGAATCAGACTATGACACAGACTCACCATGCACTAACACCTATCCTCTTCAATTTCTCACTGAGGTGCTAATATTTCCGGTATTGCAACTACTGTCCTCACTTCCAAACAATATCCTCATTTTTCACACAATGATTTCAGTTTGAGTATAAGGATCACTTTTCAGCACTCACTCTCAAAACAGATTCACAACTCGTCCATACATATTGCCATAAGCTTGCTCTTATTTTCACTGCTTTAAGTTCGCTATACAACTTTTAGGATCACGATAGGACTTTCTTAGCTTGTATCATAGGCTCAGGGTCAGGTAGGGTATATTTAGGTATACTTTATTGATTTTTTTCCCTACTTGACATATCGGCTAAACATATCTCTATTCATCATTTTATTTCTCCCAATTTCCTATATTCTTTTACCTTGCTATTTTCCCTTTTTTCTTCATTTGTGTAAGTGACTCTCTTCTTTTCTTGCTTTTATTTATTGTATTTTTTTTATATTTCACTTTTCTTTCAACTGATCCTTGAGTCACTTTACTTTTGTTCTTTCTCTCTCTTTGTTCATTCAACCCCACTTTCCCGAGCATTCCTCATAATAGCCACCCTCAACTCATGGCTTTGCCATGAGTCAAAGTACACAATACTAAAAGTTAGGTCAGGGTCATAAAAAGGGTTGTTTACTGCATTAGCCACCCTCTACTTATGCTTTTGGCATAAGTTGAGGGGCACATGTCCAAGGAGGGACCAGTTGGGTGAAAAAAGAAAGGTCTAGTTTAAGCTCAAATCATTTGGATCAAAGAAAGATTAATTTCATTTGTTTTTTTTATTTAGGCTAAAAATGAGATATTTTGAACAAGAGCGTATGATCCTTTCCTAATTGCCTATTAAAGATTACTTTTAGCAGGACTAACATGGCAAGTTCTAGATTAGTACAAATAGTGGACTATTCAAATATTCCTCACACTCACTTGACATCTCATTACTCTACCAGATTATCAGATACCTAGTTCAAATTTTAGACTTAGTGTCATGCAGTGGTGTACCACTATGTCATGCTTAGAGCCACACATTTATCAATTACTATGCCTAGTCATGCATCATTTTCATTTCATTAGGATATCATTTTAGCCATCATGCTTCAGTATTAAACTATGTAAACAAGATATTGACATGCTGGTTCAACAGTAAAAATAATCAATATCTTGCGGAAAAAGAACACAAGAAAGAAAACCCCAAAAGAGGATAGTGAATTGGGTTACTCAGACTTCACCCTAGCACTCACTTTCCATTTACCCCACCCCCAACAAAAAGACATGAAATTGTCCCTAATTCATAAAAAGAATTAAAATACAAGAGTTGTAGGTGAAGCAAACCTGGGGCGCAAAGCGCCGACAATCAACAAGCACGTGGGTTCGGTTCCTCGGAACCCACTACCTCTGTAATCGGACACCCTCAGTAGTGTCCTCAGCAGCAATAGAACTATCAGCAGTGGCTCCCGCTATCTCCACATTTATATAGCTAGATGCCCTAGCAGATGACTCTACGACCCTCATCCAACACGCCTCCTCATCAGCAAGCGAGGCTCTCCTCGCATACTTCATTTCTTAGCGCTCCTTCTTCCGTGCTCTAGCCTCATCCTCCTCCCGACCCCTACGCCTCTTGGAATGCTCTCGAGTTGGAGGTGGCGGAATCTCAGAAGTGGTGAATAAGGCCGCCATCACTGTGTTCTCAGCAAGCTCTGCAGAAGGGGACTCAGACTCAGGCACCCTAGCCTCTAAAATCATATCAATGTCTGCGCCAAAGACTCTCAACCGCAGCCCGAAGGGTTGATACATCCGCCTGAGGGGCTGGCCGGGCTAGCACCTGCAACTCAAAAGCTTCCAAGCGCTGATGAACCTCAGCGATCTTCCGCTCTATGTGCTGGACCATTCTCCGCTCCAAGAGCTCTTCTGCCTCAGCAATGGACCTTTGCATCCAAAGCTGGATGTCATCTAGAAATGTAGCCATATGTGCCTAGCGGGACCAGAGTGGGGAAAGGGGCTAAGAGAGAGGATCTCGGGGCAATGCTACCACCCGGGATAGACTCAATCGGGGTAGTGTCAGTGGAAGTAGTCTGCGTAGCCGTGCGAGCTTGTGCTTCCATATCAGCCAGATTGTCATTAAGTAAAGGCAAATCTGGACGGGGCCCTCTGCGTGGAGCCAACTCATTAGCCTCATCCCTGATGAGGCCGATATCAACAGTGCCCAGCGGGGTCTTGAGCTGATCAATGTGCCAGATAGGCACACCTGCAGACCTGCATAAAGAAAATATCATGCACGGGAAAGGATAAGTAGTTGTGACCTTAAAAGCCCTCTCATGCATGACCACCTGTAGAAGCCAAGCAAAGTCCACCTCAAACCCGGCTATCATCGCCACCATCAGTACTGTACTATCCCATGTGACTATATTATCAGCGGCTGTGGGGGAAAGGCAGTGATGGACAATGAACCATAAGAACTTCGCCGTGAAGGTCAGGTTAGCCTTCTTGATGGCTTTTTTTGGCTCGGTTACCCAGTCAACACCCTCTCCATAAATAGACAAGTGCAGGGACATCCACCTCTTGGTGGTCTCTCTCACTAATGGCTCACACAAGAATTGGCCATCTTTGACAATTTGCCACCGGTAGTCATACTCGGCGGTGAGATGGGTCCGATTGGCATCAACATCCTCGCCGTATAGATACTGGCGAATGGCAGGCAAGGAAATATCACCCTGAATGCCACGTACTCGGACATGCTCCAGTGGGGACTGTTTGGCGGGGACAACCCGCTTATCAATCTGTGATCTGAGAGTATCCACGTAGGAGGCGTAGAACTCTCGGACCAACCATACACTATAACGGCCCAACGAACATGCTATCCACTCGAGTCGATGTCTGGTGAAGAGATTGTAGATCTCTGGCATCGTCGGGAGACTTCTTGTAAGGACCATACTCTCTAATGTAAGGGTCCATGTCATGAATCCTTTGTCATTCAGAAACTTTGCATCTGAATAAACTTGATACTGCCCGTCGAGACACCACTGGTTGGGCTGGTTGGCAACTAGGGTGAGAGCACAAGTCGGTGAGCTTGGTGTGGATTCAGAACTGTCAGCCTCATCAGACAAAGCAGACTGTGCAGCTGTGGCGGATGCAGGGACCTCAGCAGATATAGAGGCTTCCTTCGACCACGAAACTCGTAAGAGCCAGACGCTTCTTCTTCATGAGTAGCTGACCCAGAAGGTGTGCCGGTCAGTGTGTGCTCCTCATTAGACTGGGAGGCAGTGACTACGCCGGATGCCACCTTTTGGGGTGTGGCTCTGGCAGTACGTGCAACTCGGGAAGGGGTGGAAGTTCCTGGGGGCACGTACTCGAGGTCACGCTCATCATCAGAGCCAATGACCAGGAGAGTAGATGGGGTGACATACTTCGATCGCCCACGTGCGTAGACTCGATCTTATTTTGGTGCCATAATAGATACTACATGTAAAGAATCAATATTAGTACTGGAAGGAGCAAACAAGACAAGCAAAACGACACAAAATAAATAAAAGAGTCAAGATTTAATGACATTTCTATAGTAATAGGGAAACACGACGGACCAGGTGACGGCTCGTCGTGAGTACGACAGACCGTCATGGGGTCCGTCATATCTTAGTTAAACTCTGTTTATGTGGAGACCCCTGAAGGAAAGCATCTGACAATTATGATGGTTATGTAGAATGGACCGTCGAGGGTGTGACGGTCCATCGTAGATGTCCGTAAGAGGACACTTGGAAAAAGTTGGAGACCCTTAGGAAAGAGGTCTCTGACTGTCATGACGGTTATGCAGGACGGACCGTCGAGGGTATGATGGTCCATAGTAGATGTCCCTAACGACGGTCCGTCGCATGTGTCCGTTGGTGGACACTTGGATAAAATTGAACAATGGGGTGCTGGGGATGTTGGGACAGACCCTATGACGGTCCGTCGTGGGTACGATGGTCCGTCATCGGGGTCTTGTTATGTCATTCACTGACATAACTGGGGATGCCACAATCATCCCATATGACCCAAATGGAATTTTTAGTGTTTTAACCTACATGTGTATAACCCAAATACCTAGTAAACTAACAATGCTAAAGTACCTATTTCTAGAGTTTTAACAATGCAATTTTGAGGATTCTCAACCTAGGTTAGACAAAATATGTATTAAAGAAGTAACCCACCGATAAGAAATAGGCTAATACTAATTTATAAAAAAAATGCAATGTAAATTGGTAAAAAATTAGAGACACATACCTGAGAATTTGAGAAAAAAAAGCGAGGAAGGTACTTGGTTATCAAGTAGTGAACCACAGCAGCAGACTTCGACTAGTAGAGAATGGATTTTTAGGATTTGAGGAATTTGGGAAAATGATTGGTTGAAAGAGAGGTAGGAAATTGGAAGTTGAAGAGGGAGGGAAATGGGAGGAAGAGGGAAGTAAATGGGTGAAATGAAGGGGTGGGTTTTTTAAATTTTAAGAAATTTTTTTAAAAACCCAGCTGGGTCAGGTCGGGTACGCTTCATTAATGACGCGACAAGTCCCCGACGACGGTCCATCGCAGTTGTGATGGTCCGTCATTGGTTCCGTCGCGTGTACCCTAGTTTTGAAAATTACTTAAAGAAGTACCTAGCACGACATATTCATGCGACGGTCCATCGCGTTTGTGACAAGCCGTCAATAGGTCCGTCAGTGAAAGCTGCAGAGTGATTTTCTTCAGAAATTCCAGGTGGTATGCCTGCAAATTTAAAAACCCATTAGTAGAAAATGCTACCATTACTAGAAAGAAAAACTATAAGTATCGGGTTGACTCCCAACAAGCGCCTGATTTAACGTTGCGACACGACTGATGACACTTGATTACTCAGACATCATCAAGATGATATGCCTCGATCACTTCATTCACCGATTCAGTATGCCCAAAATAGAGTTTTATTCGTTCTCCATTCACCTTATCGCACTCCCTCCTTGGTTTCTAACTCAACTTCTCCATGAGGGAATAATTGGGTAATCAAGTAAGGGAAAGTCCATTTGGACTTCGGCTTGACCGGAAGCCAACACAACCTAGAATTGTCTAAAAGCACCGAATCCCCAACCATAAACTCTCATTTTTCACTTTTTAGGTCATAATCCTTCTTCATCTTTTCTTTCTAGGATATAGCAGATACCGATTGGAGCTCACCACTTTGGCTCATGGACATATAAATGTTGAAGGTCGCTTTTTCATTGTTCAACCGAAATTTCAACTGTCCCTTTTTCCATATCACGTAAGGATCTACCCGTAGCAAAGAATGTCCTCCCAAAAATAATAGGCACTTCAAAATCGATTTCACAATCAAGAATAACAAAATCTGCCGAAAATATGAACGACTTCACTTTTACTAGCACATCGTGGAGTATCCCTATAGGTTTTTTCACTGTTCGATCGGCCATCAGTATCCGCATCGCACTGGGCTTTGGGTTACCCAAACCCAACTTTTTGTAACTCGAGATGGGCATAAGATTTATGATTGCCCCTAGATCACATAATGCTTTCGCAAATGTAATGACCCGACTGTACAAGGAATAGTGAACACACCCGGATCTTCTTTCTTTTTCACGAGAGATCTTGTAGCAATATCACTAAAATGCAGCATTCTATCATCATCCTGGAAAGTGACCGATCTTTTCTTTGTAACCAGATCTTTCCTAAACTTGGCATACCCGGGCATTTGTTCTAGAGCTTCAACCAAAGGGACATCGATAGAAAGCTACTTCAACATTGTTATAAAACGCCGATATTTAACTTTATAGGTGCTTTCACAACTTTTCTAGTGCTATCTTCTGCTTCACCATTACCGTCTACCACCTTATCATTACCCTTTCTCACCTTTTCCTCATTAGACGGCATAGGTGGGTCAATGGTTTGATTACCACCCGGAGTAGTGATTGCCATACAGTGTGCATCATTTTTCAGATTTTGGACAGTGTTACTAGGAAGAGTGCCCGGTTGACGCGTGCTCACAGTCGCAAATAATTGGGCCATTTTCAACTCGATCTTCTTAATCAATATTGCATGTGTATCGACTTTCTGTCCAATACCCGCTAAATCATTCCTTAACTCTTTAATGTGCTCATCATTAGCATCGAACCTCCTCATCATTTTGTGCAACATATCCTCAACTCGCGCCATACTATCTCCACCATCCCTAGGAGTAACTTCACGATTTTGAGGAGGGACATAGGGCCCATTCCTATCATTTCTGTTACCATAGTTACCACTATTGAAGTTGTTGTCACGGTTGTAGTTTCCATCTCGGACATAATGATCTCACAGTTATAGTTACGACAGATCCGATCTTGGTTCCCTTGACCTTGGTGCCAATTCTCCTTATTAGAGCCTTGGGCACTCGGTCGGAAATCCCCCGTCTTCTAATTTACCGCATAGGAATCCTCCTCATAATAACATTCACCATACAAGTAGTTAACTGCATTTATCTTTTCTGCACCCCTAGTGATATGTTTTAATACCAATCCAAACTCAGTTCTCATCTGAGCAATCTCTTCACGAATCTCATCTGTGGCTGGGTTGTGAATGAATTGCACTGTGAAGGTATTTCTCCCAATATTCTACTTCCTAGTACTTCAAGCTTTATTGTTCTGGGAGATTTTCTCTAACTTTTCAGCAATCTCAGCATAAGGACACTCCTCATAAGAACCACTCGCTATAGTATCCAACACCGCTTTATTATTATCATCTTGTCCCCGATAGAAGTATTCCTTCAGTGACTCATCATCTATACGGTGATTGGGGACGCTTCTAAAAAAACAAGGTGAATCTATCACAAGAACTATTAACTGACTTTCCTGGTAGTGCCACAAAGTTGTTCACTCTTTCTTTGTGGTTTAGTTTCTTGGAGACCAGGTAGTAGCGTGCTAAGAAAACATTCTTTAGTTGGTTCCAAGTGAAAATTGAGTTATAAGGGAGCTCAGTGAACCAAATAGCATCCTCTCCCGTCAGTGAGAGAGGAAACACTCTTAGCCTTTTTACATTGAAGTCCAAGTCAGGCCTCCCTACACAGCTTTTACACACTGCCCTTACTTTAGCTATATGGGCATGTGGATCCTTAGAAGGTAGCCCTGAAAACAAACCTCTGACAGAGAGCATTTGCATTAGGCTACTAGTTACCACAAAGGTGTGGCCTGGTGGTAGAGGGGACAAGACAAGTGGCCCATCGGAGTCTGCTATATTGTCATAACCTCTGTAGTATTTTTGGGGCCGTGTAGCAGGATTTTGTCCCCTCTGTTGGTTGAATAATTAACATCAATCAGAGCAGGGATGTTGTGGTTTGGATCATCATCATTAATACCCAAGTTTCGATTCATGCTGCGTAGTGTATGATCTAATTCGTGATCGTAGGGAAACAAGGGTTCTCTTCCTCTCCGTGTATTTGGCATAAAAGGAAGATTATTCTGCAAGAATCAAAAAACAATAAACAAAGTTAAATTAAGAAAATATTGACTGAATTTTAGTAATAAGTTTAAGTTAATCTAAAAGCTAGTTTTCCCGGCAGCGGAACCAAAATTTGATACGCTCAAACATACTTCTCAAATAAAAAGTAAAGCGGTCGTATCAAGTAAATAACCCAACTAATGAGGTTGAGATCATTCCTACGAGGATAATAGTTCAGACTTAACTTCAATCTATTATTACTTTTATTTAGTCAATTATTTCCTTTTAAAGCAAAGACAATAAAAGGGGATTTCTAACTTCTAAATGAATTAAAATAACTAGCTAAATTAAAGGAGACAACTAACAACTTCAAATTTTGGTGTTTAATCAATTAATAAAAGTAACTAGGGTTTACGTGTTCCCCACAGTTTTCTAACTTGATAATTCTAACTATAACAATTCTTTCCTAGTACCTTGCATGCAAAGTGATAAATTATATATTTCTAAATCTTTAGTCTGACATCTAGAAAATTTCACTCCGCACCTTGGTCTAGCTACGTGTGTTGCTATACTAACCCTCACCTTTACCTCATATTAAGCTTCGTATTCAATATTTGACTAAGTTATTACCTTGTACCAATCAATACTAGCCTATTAGATAGTATACACTTAATCCATGTTGATAACTCTTTTCCTATAATC
Organism: Solanum lycopersicum; assembly: GCF_036512215.1. NCBI lineage: Eukaryota > Viridiplantae > Streptophyta > Magnoliopsida > Solanales > Solanaceae > Solanum > Solanum lycopersicum. The sequence goes on along the minus strand of NC_090811.1, from coordinate 39,299,525 downwards.
TACCTCCTTGGTCCAGCAAGTAGCATTAAGGCGAGTTCCAACGTTGGCCATCTGTTAAAAAGACTTCTAAGCGAAAGAAATATCAAAACATGCAAGACACTATTCTAGAATTGTTATTTAGTTAGGTTTTATCTCAATATTGGCATATGGTTCCCACAACCCTAATTATGGAGTTTAGTTACCCATAGTCATAATCACAATATTCAAATATGTAATATAAGAATTCATGCCCTTACTTCAATGAGAAAAAATAAAATCCAGAAGTTCACTTGTTTAATAAACAAAATCACCAACAATCAATTACTGAAATTAATTGAAGACTCAAGATTCTCCAAAAATGTAATAATAATCACAAAGTCTAATCCACAAAAGAAGCTAAAATAACCAAGAGTCTAACTATAAGAGAGTCAAATCACCAAGAGTCTAACCCCAAAAACAATCTTTTTCAAACTATTTATAAGAAACAAAAAACCTAATCAAAGGACTCTATTTGCTGGAAATTTGTCAAAATGCGGCTGGATCGACGGACCTCGCGACGGATTGTCGTGGTCACGACGGATCATCATGGAATCCGTCGTCCCATACTTTGCAAATTCTTCTGTTGCCCTCTTCATTATCCTCGATGCCAGGTATGACGAATCGTCATAGGCACAACGATCCGTCGAGGGTCTCCGTTCCATAACACTTAAACTCTTGGAATTTGGGTACTGGGACTACTTCTCTGATCTTCATGACGAACCAGCAGGACGGACCGTCATGGCTACGATGGTCCGTCACACACTTCGTAACCCCACAGTTGGTCAGACTTCCCCATCTTCCTTCAGCAGCTTCACTACGATGCCACCTACGGACCCTCAAAGGCACGACAGAACGTCACAAGCTCCGTAGGTGGTACTTTTCTGCATTTTTTGCTCAAAAACCTCCACATTCATCTTTTAGACAGATTTCCTACAAATAAAGAGAAACTTACATAAAAATTAATACAAAAAGGCTTTTGGACACACATTAAACTTCAGGAAAAATCAATAAAAATATCGTGAAACCACGGTATATCAGGGGTGCGTAGTTGGAATTCCCATGATATTATTATTGAAGACTCAATAAGATGCGCGAGGGAAGACAATTTATATGTAGTTTAAATAATATCAAGCATTAAATAAGTAGACAATTAGCACATTAAGACAAATAAATACAATATCCCAAAACGTAAATAAATAATCATAGTAATACATAATCAATATTTAAAGCTCGAATTCTAGTTAATCTCCAGCAGAGTCGCCATCTGTCACACCCTTTTTTTCTCATTATTTATTGAAAGAAAAATAGTTTTTCTAATGAAAGTGACGTTTTGAAAAAGGATAATTATTATTCAGAGTCGCCATTTGGAATTTAGTTTTGGTGTTCCAAGTCACCTTATTTAAATCCCTAATCAAAAGGAAATTTGAATATATTTTTATTGGTCTACGAACTAGAAATCCGATAAGGAATTCTGTTGACCGAGGGGAAGGTGTTAGGCACCCCTCCAGTCCTGTGGTTCTAGCACGGTCGCTTCATTGACTTTGATATGACTAGACTTAATTTTAAATATCATATTATTTAACTTAATAATAAAAATGTTTTTACTTTATTCTCTCATTTATTTTAAACCTTTTAAAAATCGTCTTATTTATTTTAAATCTATTGAAAATTATTTTAATATTTTCAGTTTGTGTCCATTCAAAATTTGAAAAACTCATATTTATTTATTTATTTTATTATTATTATTATTATTATTATTTATTTATTAAATTTTTTTGTGTGTATATATATATATATATATAATGGTATTATATGTAGACTTTTTATAGGTGTTTAATAGTTAGGAATTAGAATTTGTTTAGGAAAAAGATTTTTAGAATTCAAGTTAATTTAGAATTGTATTTTTTTTTAAAAAAAAGATCTAAAATAGGAGATAAATTTTATGAAATTTATATTTAATTCTAGCAAAGAAAAAAAATCTAAAGAGATAAGACAATTTCTTTTAAAAAAAGGTTTTTTTTTCTTCATCTTTTCCTTTTGCACATTTTTAGTTACCCTTTTTTAGTTTTTATATTTTTTTAGTTTTTTTTAACAACATTCTTTGTCTCTTTTCTTAAGAGTTTTTTTGTGTGATTAGCTCTAGTTTTTTTTTTTTTTATATATTTGGTATATTATTATATTACATTTCTATCTTCTCAAATTTTACAATAAAGTAATTTTTTTTTCATTTTTTTTTTGCTTATAATATTTGTTTTAATTTCTTTAGAAAGTTTAATCTTTTCCTTTATTTTAAATTCTATTTTTTTACGTTTACTTCCCTTTTTCTTAATTTGTATTTTTTGACTTTCTGTCAATTTTTTTACCTTTTACTCTAATTTAATTCAATTTGTTTTTCTCTGCTTGTTTCAACAAGTTTATTTATTTACTATTTTATAAAAAAAAAACAAATTTAAAGGGAACATATTTCACAAAAGCTTTTCTAAATCACTAATCGATTAAATTTTAGTTTATTCACAAATCTATATAAATTCAACAAAATCTTCTGAAGTGAAAACTAGACGAAAAAATATACTAATCTATTTAAGTTTAACAATTCAATATCATGAAGCAATATAAAATACATATTATATCTAAAAAGCATAATAATAACAAATAATAATAATAGCGTAACAATTATAAACATAATACATACAATTTGAAGAATTTCATACTATTGGAATCAAATTTTTATATAAGTAATATTATTTAAATCACGCGAGATTTTATAGTTACCTCGCTGCGAAAAGTGATACCACAAAAGCAAGTTGTTATCCACGAATTTGGAATCACGATCAAAACCTCTAATTCTCTCCTAATTCTCAAAATAAAATTTCAATTTTTTTCTTTGCTTTTTTCTTTTGCCTTTTCTTTTCTCTCTATATTTCAATCTGCTTCTCTGTGTCCCTATATTTCTCTGTATATTTTTTTCAACTGAACATGTCTATTTATAATATTTTCGGGTGAGAATCTGGTGCTTATTAAATGGAACGTAATAGAATGAGATTATGATTTAATTTGAAATATTGTTGAGGATAATTAACCTACTAAATAACAATAATTATAATACTAATACAGTAAAACAATCAAAAAGAGGTAAATATACACGTTCAAGATTTTTTTATTTTTAAAAAAAAATGAAAAAGTTGTGCAAACCAATTAGTGGGAGAGAAAGAAAACTAAAATAAAAATACTAAATAGGAAAAGAAATTTTTTAGGAAAATTAATTTTTGGGAGTTTAAGGTTAATTAAGATAAGGGGAAGATAATTTGAATATTTAGACTCTTCTTTTTTTTCTCTCTCTTCTTTTTCTCAACATATACTACCATAATTTTTTAAACTAATTAAAAGTTGAAGATTTAAAACAAATACCATAAATTCACAATTTTTATTATTAAAGTAATTTGCAATTTATTAATTTTAAATTTATTTTTTAAATTGGTTTTAAATCTTTATATTTTGGTAAAAAATTAGGTGTGCACAAATAATAATAATAATAATAATAATAATAATAATAATAAAATGTTATTTCTAGCCTTATTATTATTAGTATTATTATTATTATTATTATTATTATTATTATTATTATTATTGTAACGACCTGTTAGTCGTTTTGAGCAGTAGAGTTTATTTCTGGTAATAACTGTCTGGGTCGACGGATTCCACGACGGACCGTCAGGGGTCTCGTTCCAAAACACTTAGACTCTGGAAATTTGGGTACTGAGATCAACTCTCTGAACTTCGCGACGACATGGCAGGACGGACTGTCGTAGGCACGACGGACCGTCACAGGGTCTTAAATGAAATTGAGTCTCTGAACTCTGTGACGACTCAGCAGGACGGACAGTCGCAGGCACGACGGACCGTCACAGGCTGCGTAACCCTGACTGGGTCGGATTTCTATTAAAAGTTTTTAAGGGTTGTTATGGACTATTCCTGCTTATGATTATAAAGTTAGTGGTTTAATGTTAATAATTCAATTACTTGGGGGTTAAAGGAGATAACCTTGAAATAAGTAATAGGTTACTTTTAGCATCTTTTATACTTAATTATATGGTAATTATGGTAAAACAAAGGGATTTTGAAGAGGAGAAAATTAAAAAAAAAAAGAAAAAAAGGGAGAACGAGCGAGAGGGAGAGAAGAACGAAGAAAAAAACAAAGCATTGGAGAAGTAGATTGCTTGATCACGATTCTTCGGTGGAGGTAGGTTATGGTTTATGCTATTTCATAGTAAACTCTTAATAGCGAATGATATGTATTGGATAGTATTGTAAAGTCTTCTATATGGTTAATTGTATGCTTGCATGATGTGATTATGTAATTGTAATGGGTTGGAAAGATGAGGTTGTGAAGCTTAAACCTAAAACCGTCTCTGTTAATGATGATGCCTTGGTATAAAAGAAGGCTTGATGAACTAAAAGAATGAGGTTAATGGATAGGGTGTCACGTTCCGACACCAGGATAGTAGTAGTGGATCGGGTGTCACATTCCGACACCAGGATAGTAGTAGTGGATCGGGTATCACGTTCAGACACTAGGATAGTAGTAGTGGATCGGGTGTAACATTCCGACACCAGAATAGTAGCAGTGGATCGGGTGTCACGTTCCGACACCAGGATAGTAGTAGAGGATCGGGTGTGACGTTTCGACAGCAGGATAGTAGTAGAGGACCGGAGTGTCACGTTCCGACACCAGGATAGTAAAAAGAATGAATCTTGAATTATGTTAATATACTCAAATTTAAAGAACCTATTTCCCAAACGAGTATGGTGTGGAGGCGTGAGTCCTCATAGATGTTCTTGGGTCGTGGCCAATGGTTATGGTATTTGTTTATGTTATCTGTTGAGTATGGTAGTCGATTTTATGTTATTATCTGATATATATATTGCTTTCTATTTTGAGTTGGCCGATGATACCTACTCAGCACTTGTGCCTTGTACTGACCCCTACTTGTATGTTTCATTCTTTGTTATTTGTGGAGTGCAGCAAACGTGTCATCGACTTCGACTTGTCCGCAACTCTAGCCAGACTTCAGCATAATCAGATCTCAGGGTGAGCTATTGTTCCTAGCTCGGACTGGATTCTTTCCTTCGCGTCTTGATGTCTTGAAGTTCGGACATGGACCATCTCATTTACTTATTTTAGCTTCTTAGATACTCTTAGATTTAGTAATTTGAGGATAGATGTTCTTGTGATAATGACTTCCAGATTTTTGGGAATAAGAAGTATTGAGTTTTAGAAGTTATTTATTTGTTATATTAATGAGTTTTAAGTCTTCCGCTTTATATTCTGTTTATTATGGTTTAAATGTTGGGGTTTAGATTGGTTGGTTTGCTCACATAGGAGGGTAAATGTGGGTGCCACTCGCGGCTCGTTTTGGGTCGTGACAAACTTGGTATCACAGCATTAGGTTCGTAGGTCTCATCACACAAGAACGAGTCTAGTAGAGTCTTGAGGAACGGTAGGGGGACGCCTTTACTTTTCTTTGAGAGGCTACAAGACTTTAGGAAAATTCCATTCTTTCTTTCTTTCGTGCTATTACTTGGATCCAATTGGTATCTAGGTGATACAAATTGGTATCTGACCATCTTCACTCTATTTCGCAGATGGTTAGAACTAGAGCAACAACTGCACAAACACCAACACCGACAAGACAAGATGCGTCTGAACCAGCCACTGAGGCTGTAGATCGAAGAGGAGCAGTGGCAAGAGGCCATGGTAGAGGTCGCGGGAGGACGTCCTCTAGAGGAAGAGGACAATCACCTGGCCCAGCTAGTACTAGGGCGGTGACTCCTCCACCGAGTGAGGAAGTAGTAAGAGAGGGTGAGGAAGGGGAGAATGAGCAAGTGCAGAATGAAGAATTACCACCCCAACCTACCCCAGTGATGATTAACCAGGTTCTTGCTTATCTTAGCGGGTTATCTGATCAGGGCCAGACACCTCCAGTGTTTTCTGCACCAGCACCTCAGGTTCCGGGAGTACAGCATGCAGCTGCTGTGGCTCCCCGCATGGATGCCTCATTGGAAATAGGCACTTTTCCTCGATTGACTACAGGGCCTATAATGACAAGTGATCAGCACGAACTTTTCAATATGTTCTTGAAATTGAAACCTCCAGTCTTCAAGGGTGCTGAATCTGAGGATGCCTATGATTTTCTTGTTGATTGTCATGAGTTGCTACATAAGATGGGCATAGTGGAACAATTCGGTGTTGAGCTTGTATCCTATCAATTTTAGGGGAACGCCAAAATGTGGTGGCGATCGTATGTTGAGTGTCAACCAGCACAAGCACCACAAATGACTTGGGCATCATTCTCTAGCTTGTTTATGGAGAAGTATATACCCTGGACTATGAGGGATAGGAGGAGAGATGAGTTCCTGAGCCTAGAGCAATGCAGGATGTGGGTTACTGCGTATGAGGCTAAGTTTCGTGCATTATCTAGGTATACCACCCAGCTTTGTTTCAGTCCACAAGAACGGATTCGCCATTTTGTGATGGGATTGAGGTCAGATTTGCATATTCCAGCCTTACAGGTCTCTACTGCAGCAAAATCCTTTCAGGAAGTGGTAGACTTTGTGATAGAGGTGGAGGGAGTGAAGCCAGATGACTTCACCATGACATCATCAACTAAGAAGTTTCGTAAGGGAGGTGAGTTTAGTGGTTCTTACTCCAGAGGGCAGAGTTCAGGAGGTTATCCAGCCCGACCTATTCAGTCTTCACTACAGGCTGTAGCTGGAGGTCCACCGCAGACCAGTCAACATTTCTCTGAGTTTGGAGGTTATCCCCAGACTCCGTCGTTCTCACAGAGAGCTATGATTGAACGCAGATAGTGTTATGGGTGTGGGGAAATTGGACATATTATGAGATATTGTCCAAAACAGAGTTACAGACCTCTAATAGTCAGAGGTAGAGGTGGTCATGGAAGAGGCCGCCATTCTGGAGGACGTGGTGGTCACCAAACCAACCGGGGTGGCGGGCAAACTGGAACTACTGCAGCGCAGCATGGTAGGGGCAACAGGCAGACAGGTGATAGGGCCCATTGTGATGCTTTCCTTGGGAGGCCTGAAGCGGAGACATATGATGCTGTTATCACAGGTAATCTTTTGGTTTGTGATTGCATGGATTCTTTATTATTTGATCCTGGATCCACATTTTCATATGTATCTTCCTCATTTGCTACTGGTCTTAATTTACATTGTGAATTGCTTTTCATGCCTATTCGTGTTTCTACTCCGGTGGGTGAGTCAGTGATAGTCGAAAAGGTGTATAGGTCTTGTCTTGAGACTTTTATGGGGAGCAATACTCATGTAGACTTGGTTATCTTAGAAATGGTTGATTTTGATATAATTCTGGGTAAGACTTGGCTTTCTCCAAACTTTGCAATCTTAGATTGTAATGCCAAAACTGTGACATTGGCCAAGCCTGGGACATATCCATTAGTGTGGGAGGGTGACTACACTCCCACTCCAGTTCGTATCATCTCCTTTCTTCGTGCTAAGAGAATGGTTAGTAAGGTTTATTTAGCATTCATGACACACCTAAGGATGATACTACCCAAGTACCTTTAATTGAGTCGGTTTCGATAGTCCGTGAGTTTCTGGATGTGTTTCCTGCAGACCTTCCTGGAATGCCACCAGATAGAGATATTGATTTTTGTATTGATCTGGAGACGGGTACTCGCCCCATTTCCATACTCCCTTTTAGAATGGCTCCCTGTTGAGTTAAGGGAGTTAAAGGCCCAACTTCAAGAGTTGTTAGGGAAAGGCTTTATTATACCAAGTGCATCCCCTTGGGGTGCTCCTGTTTTGTTTTTGAAGAAGAAGGATGGAAGTTTTCAGATGTGCATTGACTACAGACAACTGAATAAGGTAACTGTTAAGAACAAGTATCCTCTTCCTCGCATCGATGATTTGTTCGATCAGTTAAAAGGTGCTTGTACCTTCTCAAAAATCGATTTGAGATTATGTTATCATCAATTGAAAATACGGGCAACGGATGTGCCAAAGACTGCTTTTCGGACCAGGTATGGGCATTATGAGTTCTTAGTAATGTCTTTTGGGCTTACGAATGCCCCTGCTGCTTTCATGAGCTTGATGAATGAGATTTTTAAGCCATACCTGGATATCTTTGTCATTGTATTCATTGATGATATACTGGTATACTCTAAGAGCAGGAAAGAACATGAGGAGCACTTGAGAATGGTATTGGAAATGTTGAGGGAGAAAAAGCTTTATGCCAAATTCTCTAAGTGTGAGTTTTGGCTAGATTCAGAGTCCTTCTTGGGGCATGTGGTTTCTAAGGATGGAGTGATGGTGGATCCTTTTAAGATCGAAGCAGTGAAGAGTTGGGTAAGACCTACTAATGTTACAGAAGTAAGGAGCTTCATTGGTTTAGCTAGCTACTACCGTCGATTTGTCAAGGGATTTTCTTTCGTTGCTTCACAACTGACAAATTTGACTAAGCAGAGTGTTCCATTTGTATGGTCGGACGAATGTGAAGAAAGTTTTCAGCATTTTAAGACCCTGTTGACTACTGCACCAATTCTTACCCTGCCAGTGGAAGGTAAGAATTTCATTGTTTATTGTGATGCATCCTATTCGGGGTTCGGTGCAGTGCTAATGCAAGAGAAAAATGTAATTGCTTATACTTCGAGGCAATTAAAGGTGCATGAACGTAATTATCCGACCCATGATTTGGAGTTGGCTGCGGTAGTGTTTGCATTAAAGCAATGGAGACATTATCTATATGGGGTTAAATGTGAAGTCTATACGGATCATCGTAGTTTAAAGTATGTCTTTACTCAGAAAGATTTGAATTTTAGACAGAGGAGGTGGATGGAACTACTGAAGGACTATGATATCACTATCTTGTATCATCCGGGAAAAGCTAATGTTGTGGCAGATGCTTTAAGTAGAAAGGTAGGGAGCATGGGAAGTCTAGCTCACTTGCAGGTTTCCAGAAGCCCATTGGCTAGAGAAGTTCAGATCCTGGCTAATGACTTTATGAGGCAAGAAGTAAATGAGAAGGGAGGATTTTTGGCCTGTGTGGAGGCAAGATCTTCTTTTCTTTATAAGATTAAAGGAAAGCAGTTTATCGATGAGAAACTGATCCGGATCCGAGATAAGGTGTTGCGGGAAGAGGCTAAAGAAGCAAAAATTGATGAGGAAGGTGTTTTGAGAATTAAGGGAAGGGTATGTGTACCCCGCGTCGATGATTTTATTCACACTATTCTAACAGAGGTTCATAGTTCAAGGTATTCTATACATCCTGGTGCAACCAAGATGTATCGTGATATAAAGCAACATTTTTTGTGGAGTAGGATGAAGCGTGACATTGTTGATTTTGTTGCTCAATGCCCAAATTGTCAGCAGGTAAAGAATGAACACCAGAGGCCTGGAGGGACACTTCAGAGAATGCCCATTCCTGAATGGAAGTGGGAGAGAATTGCAATGGACTTCGTGGTTGGTCTTCCAAAGACAATAGGTAAGTATGACTCCATTTAAGTAATTGTTCACAGATTAACTAAGTGTTCTCATTTCATTCCGGACAAGGTTACTTATAATGCAGAGAAGTTAGCCAAACTTTACATCTAAGAAATTGTTCGATTGCATGGAGTTCTACTTTCCATTATATCATATAGAGGTACGCAGTTTACTTCTAAATTTTGGAGAATATTGCATGCCGAGTTAGGTACTAGGTTGGATATTAGTACTGCATTTCACCCTCAGACCGATGGTCAGTCTGAGCGAACAATTCATGTTTTGGAGGATATGATTCGTTCATGTGTGATAGAATTTGGTGGTCATTGGGATAACTTCTTACTGTTAGCAGAATTCTCATAAAAAAATAGCTATCACTCAAGTATTGATATGGCCCCATTTGAGGCACTGTATGGGAGAAGATGTAGGTCTCCCATTGTGTGGTTTGATGCATTTGAGGTTAGACCTTGGGGTACTGACCTTCTAAGGAAATCATTAGATAAAGTGAAATGCATTCAAGAAAAGCTTTTAGCAGCTCAAAGTAGGCAGAAAGAATATGCAGATCGAAAGGTTTAAGACTTGGAGTTTATGGAGGGTGAAAAAGTCTTACTGAAGGTTTCACCCATGAAAGGGGTGATGCGGTTTGGTAAGCGAGGTAAGCTTAGTCCGAGGTATATTGGTCCATTTGAAGTTCTGAAGCGCGTGGGGGAGGTAGCGTATGAATTAGCCTTGCCCCCAGGACTGTCAGGAGTGCACCCGGTATTTCATATGTCTATGTTGAAAAGATACCATGGGGATGGAAACTATATCATTCGTTGGGATTCAGTTCTTCTTGTTGAAAATTTGTCTTATGAGGAGGAGCCTGTTAGGATTTTAGATAGAGAAGTCCGCAAGTTGAGGTCAAGGGAGATTGCATCCATCAAGGTTCAATGGAAGAATCGACCAATTGAAGAGTCCACCTGGAGAAGGAGGCTGATATGCAAGAAAAATACCCACACCTGTTTACAGATTCAGGTATTCCTTTTCGCCCCTGTTTTTCATCTTTTGATCGTTTGAGGACGAACGATTGGTAAATTGGTATCTATTGTAAAGACCTGTTAGTCGTTTTGAGCAGTAGAGTTTATTTCTGGTAATAACTGTCTGGGTCGACGGATTCCACGACGGACCGTCATGGGCACGACGGACCGTCGAGGGGGTCTCGTTCCAAAACACTTAGACTCTGGAAATTTGGGTACTGAGATCAACTCTCTGAACTTCACGACGACATGGCAGGACGGACCGTCGTAGGCACGACGGACCGTCACAGGGTCTTAAATGAAATTGAGTCTCTGAACTCTGTGACGACTCAGCAGGATGGACCGTCGCAGGCACGACGGACCGTCACAGGCTGCGTAACCCTGACTGGGTCGGATTTCTGTTAAAAGTTTTTAAGGGGTGTTTTGGACTATTCGTGCTTATTATTATAAAGTTAGTGGTTTAATGTTAATAATTCAATTACTTTGGGGTTAAAGGAGATAACCTTGAAATAAGTAATGGGTTACTTTTAGCACCTTTTATACTTAATTATATGGTAATTAGGGTAAAACAAAGGGATTTTGAAAGAGGAGAAAATTTAAAAAAAAGAAAAAAAAAGGGAGAACGAGCGAGAGGGAGAGAAGAACGAAGAGGAAAGCAAAGCATTGGAGAAAAAGATTGCTTGATCACGATTCTTCGGTGGAGGTAGGTTATGGTTTATGCTATTTCATAGTAAACTCTTAATAGCGAATGATATGTATTGGGTAGCATTGTAAAGTCTTCTATATGCTTAATTGTATGCTTGCATGATGTGATTATGTAATTGTAATGGGTTGGAAAGATGAGGTTGTGAAGCTTAAACCTAAAACCCTCTCTGTTAATGATGATGCCTTAGTATAAAAGAAGGCTTGCTGAACTAAAAGAATGAGGTTAATGGATCGGGTGTCACGTTCCAACACCAGGATAGTAGTAGTGGATCGGGTGTCACGTTCCGTCACCACGATAGTAGTAGTGGATCGGGTGTCACGTTCCGACACCGGGATAGTAGTAGAGGATCGGGTGTCACTTTCTGACACCAGGATAATAGTAGGGGATCGTGTGTCACGTTCCGACACCAGGATAGTAGTAGAGGATCGGGTGTCATGTTCCGACACCAGGATAGTAGTAGAGGACCGGAGGATAGTAAAAAGAACGAATCTTGAATTATGTTAATATACTCAAATTTAAAGAACCTATTTCCCAAACAAGTATGGTGTGGAGGCGTGAGTCCTCATAGATGTGCTTGGGTCGTGGCCAATGTTTATGGTATTTGTTGTTGTTATCTGTTGAGTATGGTAGTCGATTTTATGTTATTATCTGATCTATATATTGCTTTCTATTTTGAGTTGGCCGATGCTACCTACTCAGTACTTGTGCCTTGTACTGACCCCTACTTGTATGTTTCTTTCTTGGTTATTTATAGAGTGCAGCAAACGTGCCATCGACTTCGACTCGTCCGCAACTCTAGCCAGACTTCAGCATAATCAGCACTTAGGGTGTGCTATTGTTCCTAGCTCGACTGCATTCTTTCCTTCGGGTCTTGATGTCTTGAAGTTCGGACATGGACCATCTCTTTTACTTATTTTAGCTTCTTAGAAACTCTTAGATTTAGTAATTTGATGATAGATGTTCTTGTGATGATGACATCGTGATTTTTGGGAATACGAAGTATTGAGTTTTAGAAGTTATTTATTGGTTATATTAATGAGTTTTAAGTCTTCCGCATTATATTCTTTTTATTATGGTTGAAATGTTGGGGTTTAGATTGGTTGGTTCGCTCACATAGGAGGGTAAGTGTGGGTGCCACTCGCGGCTCGTTTTGGGTCGTGACAATTATTATTAATTTTTTTTATTTTTCCTTTTTTGTACGTTCTCTTTTATTTTTATTTTTTCATTCTACTTCTTCCTTTTATTTATTTTTGTTTATTTTGGTTATTATTTTTTCTTTTTCGTTTTTCTTTTTATTTTTCACTGTTCCTTTCACTTTTTTTTCTGTTTTAATTTTTTTTATGTTTTTTTTTTCTTTTTTCAGTGCTTTCTTCTTTTTTTATTTTTCGATTCTCTTGTTCTCTTTATATAATTTTTCAATTTTTTGGTATTATAATAATTATTAGTTTAATAATAATAATAATAATAATAATAGTAATAATAATAATAATAATAATAACAATGTAACAATATAAATATTACACATGCGATTTGAATAATTTCATAAATTAAATTTTCATACAAGTAATATTATTTAAATCATGCGAGAATTTAAAGTTACCTCGCTGCTAAAAATGATACCACAAAATTGAGCTGTTATCCACGAATTTGGAATCACGATCAAAACCTCTAACCCTAAACTAATTCTCAAAATAAAATATCACTTTTTTTTCTTTTGATCTTGCCTTTTTTTCTTCTGTGTATTTCAATCTCAGTCTGTATATTCTCTTTTTTTTTTTTTTACTGAGCGTATATTTTTGTAGTAGTTTTGGGTGAGAGTATGGTGCAAATCAAAAGGGACGTAGTACAGTGGATTAAGATTTAATTTGAAACTTAGTTGAGAAAATTGGGTTTGAGATAAGGATATAAAAATAAAATTAATAATAACGATAGAAAATTAACAAAAAAAAAACTATGTAAACAAATAACAAAAAAATTCGTGCAAAAAGAAATTAAAATAAAAATAAATAGATGGGACGAGGATTTTGAGGAAAATAAGTTAGGAAGTTGGGAGTAATTAAGATAAGGTTAAACAAATTTGAAATTATTTAGGACTCCTCTTTTCTTTTCTCTTTCTTTACTCTTTCATAATATTTTCTATAGTATTATTATTTTTAAACTAGATAGAATTAACAAACAACTTAAATTCCCAACTTCTATTTATCATTTTTTTATTATGATTAAACTATAACGGATCTTATAATTTGTATTAATTATTTTTTTAAAATTTTATTTTAAATATCACACTCCTTTTTCAAATTGGTGTAAAATATTTATGTTTTGGTAAAAAAATAGGTATTCACAAGATTATGTTTAGATTGTAATGAATAGCTTAGTTCTATATTTATTTATCTCAATTCATCATGATTTTTTTGGAATTGAACAAAATGATAATTATCTTGGAGATTTGGTAAGTTGACCTATTTTCCTCTATTTAGCTTAGAATGTATATTGAATTGTGTTAATTGGTATGATCGGCTTATAGTTGTGGTGCTTACATTCATGTAGATGTTTATGTGTTATGATCGTGGCCTTGAAGGCATTAGATGCAAGATGAATTCATATGACGATTTTCATGTTTAAGAAGTTGTAGGATTTAGCCATGATTCTAATTTCATGTTCTAAGTGAATTGATGTTATGTGAAGTATATGAATAGTCTTCCACACTAGTTGAATGATCTAGGTGTGCGGATGATATTGTGCATATGTGATAATCATGTTAGAGTTAGGTGTGTTCAAGATGGTCAATGATGATGAATACTCTTATAGCACGAGCCCTACCTATATGAACCCCATATGACTGTGCAATCAACGTATGTTAGGAGTCTTTTGTTCTAATGTTCAATATGTTCTTGTCTCCTATGATGTAATGTGAGTGTGTGTAGTCTATAGTCCTTAATACTTTATGTTTGTGTATGACTTGAGACATAAGGAATGTTGTGAATGTGTTGTGATCTTTAGCGGGTGGCTTCCTCAATGTCATTGTCACGACCCGCAAGTACACCCTAGAAGTTAAAGCATCCTTGTGTCGCCACACGAAAAATGAGGCTTCAAGAAGTCTCATCTAAGCCACTCATATCATTCATTGCATAATAAACATACTAAAATGAGTAAGAATTTTAAACTTTCTACACACACGAAGAACTCTTCCATAATCTTTTCACAAGAGGAAGACTTTCATTTAAAACATTAAACCTTTACAATATCTCCTTGAACCATCTAAACTTCAGTGTATATAATACATGAAACTAAGCCCATTCAAGACATAAAACAAAGACTAAGACATAAGGGAACACCCGGATATTGTCCTCGAATCGATGAGGACTCACTAATACTTCATCTTCAACCCTTAGAAACCTATTCATCCTCCATGGCACATCAATACGTCCAATTCCCTACACTTAAGTCAAAAAGGGAAAAGAATGGGTTAGAACATTAGATGAACTCAGTATGGAAGCATGCAAAAACCATGAAAAAGGGACATTTAAAAAATAACATGCTTTTCATGAATTTTGATTAACACATAATACTATAATCATAAGAACAACATTAAACAACTTAGAAACAAATAAGAAATTTGTTAAACAATTATTCACATTTTTAGGAAAGCATTACGGAGAACTTACTTCACTGTACAGTAAACTTCTTTACTGTTACAGTGAAGTTCCTTATCTTCACTTTGCACACCTCTTAGTATATAATTCCCTCACTAATATCTATCCTAATACTTAGTTAAGTAAGACAAAGAGAGATCGCCCATACACCCTTTCTAGGCAGACCTAAATGATATTGAAGACCACCTACAATGAGATACACATACTTACAAATATATCAATCGCATGAACATGACATCCTCCTACCAAAGGTGATTCTAATGTTCACTTGAGTGAGTTGTGAAGCAAGCGCCATACAATCCCTTACACACACACACTTAAGAGATCTTATAGATTACCTAAGATAGAATCATTCTCACTTAATACATTATCACACATATAACATGACATTGTCCCCTACAAAGGTTATCAAAAGAATTTATTAAATAAATCAAGAAGATAACGTCCATGATTAAAATCTTCAAGATAACCTAAGTAATCCATAAGAATACCTAAGTTTGTACCATGTCTACATTATAAACCATCTTCCCTGGCTATATTCATTCTTAAGACTTATCTTGGTAAGAGATGAAGTGACCATTCCTATGCCCCCTTCAAACCTTAACTAGACAACCGTTAACTATTCTAGATAAGTACTTATTCATTTAACATACTTTCTTAAATTGATACTTTACATTCATTAGTTCATTTAAGAGTCATTCATCAGATACATACATTCAAGTAATGGTTTTGTACATGATCTAGAGACTCCAACTAACACCTTCAAAGCCTGTTGTGCAATGTCTAGATAGTGTCCTATACCACCACCTAAAATCCAGAGAACTTGTCTAATGCTAGTAGGTAACCCATATGATTAGAATAGGCAATAATCAACATAGACCACGATAGAAAAGCATGAAATGCGGATTTTTAACCTACTCCGAGGAGGGTGTTCTACTTGCCAATGGTAGAACTTGAATACATCCCATGTAGGCACATGGTTAAGGAATATGAAGGGCGTGGTTTGAATTCTAGTCTTATCATCTAACTAGAACTATCTTCCTTAAGATATTCACTCGGTCCTAGACTTTGTTCTCATAGTGTAATTTTCATTAAAGGTTCATGTAAAGGGGTTCCATATAAAGTTAATAACCCAATCACATTTACCCTACCAAGGAGGTCCTCTAGTGCTAACTTCCAATGGCGACAAGTATCTCATCATGACTTTCCTAAGGTTTGATATGATGCCGTTCCAGTCAATTAACCTTAAGTCTATCATTCATTTACTTAAAGGATACAATTACAACTTTCAACTTTAACATTCATAACCTTACCACTAGGTTCAAGGTTTAACATAAAGGACCCTCTTAATATAATTTAAGGTCACATATTCAAGACTAAGAGTCTTTAGCATCCTAAGTCAATGCATCTCATATTCATATTCATACATGCATCAAGTAAGGGACACAAGTCAACCAAGACAGGACACAACATGTTTCAATTTAACACATTACATGTCATTGTTTGAGTCAATTAGGAATAACCATGATCTTCTTGATGTCATCCTATACACTTCCATATCATAATCAATATAACCATCATACACTCATATCGCCAAGTAGGAACAACCATGCATCAACATCTAAGACTACACATATAAACACATAGAACATCATCTACATGATATCCTAACATATATAGAAAGAACACATACTCCCACATTACTTCACATATATATAGATTTGCTTGTATTTCACATAAATCAACTACACAAATTATTATAATACTTTAGTTGTTTTGACAGGGCCATGATCATCATATTCCATAAAGTAACACCGACAAGGCCATAGCACCGCAACAATTAGTGGACCATACCAATAACAACATAATTAAAGTCTAATTAACATAAAATAAAGAGAATCGGGGCGGCATAGCACCCATTCAATCTCACCACTTCAATCCAAAGCTAAATCATCCGATTCACTCCATAAGGCCCTTACCCATGGCCATGAAGATTAATTCAATACAAACAATATAATACTCAATGAAAATAGGTCAATTCAATATATATTCATCAATCTATGACAACCTAGATATCAATTCAATACAATTATTGCATCAACCAATAGCCCATAGAAAACTACACTAGAATTCATAAGCCTTAAGTTAATATCAATTCAATAAACTTAATACTCAATAGATCTAAGAATATACAATACTCAATTGATCAAATTGAAATAGACTATAAACCAATCAATCATAATCTATACATGAATCAAAAGCCCATAACAATCTACACTTGCATTCATTAATATTAAAGCATGATCACATAACCTATATTTTAGTCGAATTGAGGGATTTGTTAAGGTCAAGGGTTCATGGAGAATTTCATTAAAAGACATCAATTATAAATTAATAATATCATATCTTAATGTTTGAAAACCATTCATATAAGAACCCAAGATTTAGAGTAGAAATGGGACTTTTTCATCTTTTTTCATTTTTGAAAATCATCTTTGAAATTTGGCTCTAAGGTGATACCAAGCCCTAGATGATTAATTCCCATATATTAATAGAATAAAA
The DNA here is from genome assembly GCF_036512215.1 of Solanum lycopersicum. Lineage (NCBI taxonomy): Eukaryota > Viridiplantae > Streptophyta > Magnoliopsida > Solanales > Solanaceae > Solanum > Solanum lycopersicum. Next base: position 39,282,054 of record NC_090811.1, on the reverse strand, counting down.
CAATGATAATTGAAGAATAAACTCCATTGTAGAACCATCTCTAAGCACCATCTTCACCTGGAGCTCTCAGAAACTTTGGGAGGGAATGTGTTTTAATTTAGTTGTTAGGATTTAAATGAGTGTTTGATGACTTATATACTATAAAATACACACATACACTCAAAACAACCTTCCAAAGTATTATTGTGACGTGGGGTGAATTTACACTTTCACCCTTTACTTAATAGTGAAGTTGTGTGCATGGACAGTACTATTGACGGCTGGCAGTTGTCGGACAATTTTTCCACAAACGGACAGAATTGTCCTCCCATCATTTCGTTCAGAGACTCACCTTTGGTCTTTTATCTTCCTAGCATAAGTCCCAACTTATGAGACACAACCAATGGGGCTACAAATAACCCACTAGGTGTCAATTTCCATCAGTTGGTTGGACTCTATTTGACAGTCTTGGGCACCAACTTGGGTCCTTCCTCAAGGACCCTTGGATGGTCCTTGAGGATGTTTGCCCAGACGTTTCAAACAAAAAACATGCTCGTATACGAGTTTGGACCTCTCACATAAATTTCATCCAAAAAGAATACGTAAAACTCGATGAAACATGCATAAACACACAAGGTCGTTTCAAGGAAATCCTTTCAAACGTCATGGACGTTTGAGCTTCAAACTTCACGAAACTTGAAAAACAGACTATATACACTATAATAACTCATTTACGGACCTTATAAACTCATTAATCACACATAAACACATAAAACCACATATGAGGCACATAGGTGACTTAGTCGTCGAACTTCTTGGTCGTCCCATGACGTTTGACTTTTGATGCACCTAAATCTTATTCAATTCCTCTATACAACATTATAGACCATTTTAGGACCGTACACCATCACGACAACCATGTTAGGATTTAGCTTCACCTAAGTCATTTTTGGGATCTTACTGTCATGTTATAACCATTATGTGATCATGTGGACCAATGTGCACACATTTCATGCATGTCTATTAATAGGTTAGATCAATGATGTTTAATAGAAGGATAGTTCTCCTATGAATCATGAGCTAATTCTATGTATGTGAAGTATATGATTAATGAAGTTATGAACATGTATGATTAGAGGTGTGAAGTGAAGGTAGATCTCACATTGCATGCGCAGACACATGATGTATGAGTGTATGAATATATGAAAGGACATTCTCACATGAAGTAGGGTTTGTGATGAAAGGACATTATCATATCAGAATCTTTTGAGATATATGTTGTATGAAAGAGAAAACTTCTAAAGCCTTCTCTATGAACTAATCCATTAAAGGTTTAAACATATCTAACATGGGAGTTAAAGCCTAGGATTGAGTGAACATGAAAAATGAGAGTGAAAGGGCCTTACATTAGGAAGTTCGTCTGCCCACAAGGGAACCTTCACGTATAGTAAGTCCGAGTTCCCAACATAGATGTTGTCTCATGAGATGGAAATCTCCACGCTAGTTAGTCAAGGTTCTAGGAGCAATCTCCATATTCCATAATAGAGTACACCCGTAGGTTATATCTTGTGGATACAACCTAGATAGCTATGTTTGATTGGTTACACCTTAGGCAAGTTTTAACCCTCTCTTTTAGGTGTGGAAGTAGAAAATCAAATTCCATGTAGCTCATATGGTCTATGTCGGTTATGTCTAAGTCTGCCAAATTAATAAGTGGACTAAACTAAGATTACGGACTCTAATCACAACTCCTTAAGGATGTTACTTAGTATAGGTAGGATATGGCCCTTACACATGCATTGCACAAGTGAACCTCAAGAAAGGATAAGATTAGTACAAGTATACAAGCAAGACTTATGATATGTTATGTATGAATTGTATGAGTTCACTTTTAAGTTACTTTCTCTACGTTAAGACATGAATTTTTGTTATGTATGTAAATTCACCTTATGGATTCTAAATGAGTTTACTTAGTATATCTGGGGATATGGGACTCCATGTGTAAATTTTGCAAGTAAGATTTTGAAAGGTTGTAATGGTGGTTTACTTATAATGTGAACAAAATGAGTTATGACTAAGGTTGTAGTAAAGGAAAGAGTCCTTATATGATGCTATGAAGTATGTGGCTTAATTGTCTAGTTATAAATGAAAGTATTATGTCTGGTTGAGTATGTTATCCCTAGTCTAGGTTGACTCCTTAAGTACGCTTGTTATAAGTAGTATTATGGGATGCTACCAACACATTCTAATAGTGTGACTTAGGGGTTATATTAGAAGGTAGTGTTATTTTGAATGTATGCGTTTTTGTTTATGAAGCATATTTATTACTGATTATCTTAGGTGACCTCAAGGTGATACATTATACTAAGTCACTTGAGGGTTAACTAAGGAAAAAAGTAAAATAAAATGGAGGTAATGTATTGTATATATGGAATATGCCTCAAATTATTATAAATGGCTTCATGTTCTATTATAAGTAGTATTCATAAATATATATATATATATATATATATATATATATATATATATATATATATATGATGTATGTGAATTATATTGTGGTTATATTGCCTATGCTCATGAAGTTTACTAAAAAGATGTGTTGCATGATTTCAAATGAAATTTCCTCTTTAGTAGATGTTTTTGCATGGTTGTCATAGTTAGTGCATTCTTTTACTAATACCATTTTTCTTAATCTGTTTACACAAAGTGTAGGTATTGATGGCAAGATGATGTCTCCTAAGTGAATATCTTGGATACATCTCCCATGTTCAAGTAAAGGAATCCTTATGATTCAATATTTACTATGTACAGATGTTTCTTTAAGATGATGAACTAGTTAGATTATATTTTATTTTTATAAAGGTTGTGTCCCTATTTTATTTTATTGAGTGGAGTCTTAAGATCGCAAAGAGACTTAGAGGCCTAATATATATATATATATATATATATATATAATATACATATATAAAGTGATGTTCTAGCATATGATGTGCTATGGAATGTTGTAAATGTTCCTCTACTTTTATGTTTATGAAATGAATGAAATCTAAGAGGCTTGTTCTAGACCTTCAAGAGGTTGATGATGCTGTGTGGAGATCTAAGAAGACTCTAACTTTAGAGCATAAGGTTATAGAAAATTATTTTAGGGTCCAAACTCTCTTGTTTCCACGTCTAGTAGAGTATCGTTTATCGGTGGTGAGTAGCGACAAATCTATGAGCTAGAGGCTACAAGAAAATAAAATATCACTTTATTCACTACTCTTGTGTTGTAACATAGAACTTACTTCTATATGATCTCTCTCTCTCTCTTATGGTTCCTTGTCTGGTGGTTTTTTAGATGTGGTTTCTTGGAAAGGATGATATCTGAAAGCTTGAGGGAGAAAATATGATTTTTGATTCTTACTTTTGTTTATGGATTTATAAGCATGTGTGAAAGTGAATATGGATATATGTTTGATGCGTTGCCATTTATGGCTACATATGTGATTTATGATAATTGTTATATTATATAAAAAAGATATGATACGATATGGTTCTAGATAGTTATGAGGTGTTATAGTTTAATGGAGTTCGATGTGGAATGATAGGTTGTTATATGGTTATATAAGAGGATAGTTTAAAGTTATGAAATAGGCTTGAAATGTGTTGTAGGAAAGTGGTAATAGGAGAAGAGTGATGTTGACCTTATATATGAGAAAGGCCTCATAGTTGCCCTTGCGTAGATTATGGTATTTGGTGTAGACTTGCTCCTCAGGAGGGAAGATAGGTGTTGAACCATGTAAGGTGGTTGTGAATTACGCTAGCCAATGAGATAACTCTTATGAGTAGTTCATTAGTTCCCTTATGAACCTATTCTAAGAGTGGGGAAAAAGGGAGAAAAGGATTTTATTCCATAAGTTGGGATTATGTCTTTTCCCTTGAATGACTAAGAGGGTAGTATGTACCCTTAACCCTTAAAAAGATGTAGAAAAATATATGTTGACCTATTTTAACGTGATTAGTTGACTTTTAACTTTGATCTTAAGTGATGATCACTTAAAAAAGTGCTTGGTTTGTACCTAGGCATAGTTGGTTTGAAGTTTGCACCAAGGGTGATGTCCATTGTAGGCTTGAATATAAAACTACTTACCTTTATACAACTTGGTGGTGGAAGGTGATGATATGATATGGAATTACCCTTGGTATTCATGGTGTATTTAAGGCCTTATGTGGTTATGTAGTATTACCTATCTTGATTGATATGAGTTCCTGTAGGTGATAAACATAGAGGATAAATGCTACTTAAGGGATACCTGTTGGTGGTTGAGTTGGTAAGATCATTGAGATAAGAATTAGAAGTGGAAACCTTAAGAATGTTAGACCTTCCTATGTGAGGAGTATGTAGGTTCGGTCTGGACTTTCTTTGACCATGTTGCTTAAGGGTACGAGGTGATGAAATTGTTATTAACTTACCCCAAGTTGAGGATAATCTTGGAGTGATGAATATGAAGTGGCGTAAGCTAGATACTCAATTGTGACCTTTTAAATTTTTCACCTAGTGAAGTGTGAGTGAATAACTAAGGGGGAAATTGTTACTTCTTGAGAGGTGGAAGGAGGCGAGGTTAAGAATAGTTAGCATGATCTTGATTCGAAGAGGGAGATGTGTTCTTGATTGGAAGAATTAGTAAGTCCAAGTCTTCTTGGATGAGATAAGGTCTCTAAAGTGGTTTTATCCTATGTGGAGGATGATGATTTGAGTAGTAAGGTTGTAGATATCCCTATATTTTCCTTCTATTCCTACTCAAGCTTCAAATAAAAGAGTTCCTAAGTAGCCTGTTATGATGGGAGTATTGCATATAAGTATAAATTGCATGTTCTCCATATGTTATGCATGTGTTAAATTACACTATGGTGTGCATGTTAAGAAAGATCATTATTGCATGAAAAAGGGATTTTTATCAAATTTGATGTTCTCATGTTGTCGTACGTGTTAATATGATAAATGTGCATTTAACTTCATGAGGTGGATAAATGAACATGCTTGATATAACCCTTGATGTGAGGATGGTTTCGCCCTACAATTAGGTGTTGAGTCTTTTTTAATTGACAAATGATTAGTCCCTTGAAAAATGTGTGACTTCTATGAATTAGGAAATGTTGGGGTAGGCTAACTCTTGAGATGTGATGGTATGTCTAGCCAGTGTCATCAATGTGTTCCTATGAATTGTAATAGCTTTCCTAAATGATGTAAGTTTATGAAAGCTAATGTCATGATAGAAATTGAAAGGGTATGAAATGACTTCCTATTGTCTTGATATGTGCGGTATGAGCTACCATTTATGACTTCATACAGAAGAGGGTTTGAGCATGCTTTGTGTAGGAGTAAGGAAATCCTCCTTAAAATGAATTGACCTTTGTGCATTGCTTTTATGTAAACTCTATATTGCCATGTGTGTATGTTGTGACTAGGAGAAGGTTGTTCCTCCTTGTACAAAAGTTGAACATGGCATGATATATATATGAGCTTTATGGTATCATGTCTAGACTATAAGATAGTAGTTGACCTACATGATTCATGATTTTGTGCATCTAAGTGAATTGCTTAATTTCTCATGAGTAAAAGTGTGGATTATGCCTATGTGTGCAAAATGAAATCCATTGTATGTATTACCATATCATGAGATTATAAGCATGCCTAAAACTTGGAGAAGGTAGTTCCTCAAAATGGCAACGAGTATGAAAAAACATGTAAGCATCAAAGGAAAAGGAAGAGTAACCCATGTTTGATGTTGTTTCTTTAGTTGCATGATAGTATGAAGTTGGTGTTACTTGTAAGTTTGGCGCATTGAATCTTATGTGTTAGCATGTTATATTTTGTGAGATGCTTTATGGCTCATTGAGTCCTAGAAAGTGCTAAAAATGTTTCAAGTATCATTCGAGGAAGAATGGTTTTCAAGTGTGGGATATTTAATAGACCTCAAAATGAACTATGGTAGATAGAGAGTCAAATGTGTCTAAAAAGGTTAATAAAATGTACATAAAGTGTTTTGTAGCATGTATAATTGATTTGAAGTAGTTTGGAGGTCCCAGAGACGGTCGAATCTTAGCCTTGAAAAGTGCTAGTGCGTTCTTGTGTGTCGTGGTATATTCTATGTGTTGTTTGATGCTCAAATTGATGGGAAAGTACCCTAAAATATATACTAGTGTATTTAGGGTCGATACGTATAGGAAAGACTCCCCAAGGACTTCTCTAGGGGTCCTTGAGGAGGACCCAACCTTGGGCCAACAAGCTGCCTAAGGCAGCAGGTTTTGTTCCTACATGAAATAGGTCCACGTCACGGACTAGGCCCTGCATAGGATAAAACGTTTTTCCGCATTGCGGATACAATATGGACACTACTTCCTCGAGAATTGATTCCAAAAAATCACGTGGGAATATCTTCGTAACGCGGACTTGATCCCCGACGAAGATTTCAAAAATGAAAGTAAAGTTTGACATGTCATAAAGTCCAAATAAGTATAGTGACATTTTGGATAATTTGGGAGGCGGTTATAAAATGCTTTAAAGACACATTTAACCCCTTTTAAAAGTCAAATCCCCAATACCTAATAAGAAAATAAAATATCCCAAAATCTTCTTCACTCCTAAAACCCCAAAACCTCCATTGGAAATCAAAAATCAAGTTCGTCCTAGAGGCTGGATTTCTATGGTTGCTTCTCAAGTTTTTAATGGGTCTTAAATAAATAAGGTATTGTAAAAAATGATCCTTATTTAATTTCCTCTAAGGAGTTCAATCAATGATTTTCAAAAGTGTTTCAAAGACGAAATTCCAAACTTTCAATCTAGCCATGTGTTGATTGTCAAATTGATTTCAAAGTCATTATCATGATAGATTTATGTTTATTTCTGTTTTAATTATGAATTTCAATTCAATTTTATGAATAACCCATGATCCTCCTAATTTCTAAAATGACCTATAATTTGGGTCTAGTGATCTTGATGGTATAATTACTAAATTATGTTTAGATTGTAATTAATTACTTTGTTCTATATTTCATTAATTCAATTGAATATAATTGTTAGGAATTGATAAATATGATTATTATTGTTGAGATTTGGTAAGTTGACCTATTTTCCTCTATTTACCTTAAAATGTTATTGAATTCTGTTGATTGGTATTGTCCACTTATGGTGGCAGTGTTTATATTCTTGTACATTTTTATGCGTTATGATCATGTCCTTGAAGGCATTAGATGCAAGATGAATTGATATGATGATTTCCATATTAAGGAAGTTAAAGGATTTATTCTTGATTCTAATACCATGTTCTATGTGTATTGATGTTATGTGAAGTATATTAATAGTTTTCCACACTAGTTGCATGATCTAGGTTTGTGGATGATGTTGTTTATATGCGATAATCATGTTAAGGTTAGGTGTGATTTAGATGGTTAATGATAATGAATACTCTTATAGCATGAACCCTACCTATATGAACCCCATATGAATGTGTGATCAAAGTATGTTGGGAGTCTTCTATTCTAATTTGAATATGTTCTTGTCTCCTATGATGTAATGTGAGTGTGTGAAGTCTATAGTCCTTAATACTTTATATGTGTGTGTATAAATTGAGACTTGAGGAATGTTGTTAATGTTGTGATATTTAGAGGGTGTCTTCCTCAGTCTCATGTTATATCCATTATGTGACATGTTGACCAATGTACACATACTTCATGCATGTCTGTGAATAGGATAAATTCATGATTTTAAAGGAAATCATTATTCTCCTATTCATCATGACCTAATTCTATGCATGTGAAGTATATGATTAATGATGTTATGAACATGTGCGATTAGAAATATGATGTGAAGGGAGATCTCACATTCTATGCACATACACACGATGAATGATTGTATGAATATGTTGAAGGACATTATCACATGAAGTAGGGTCTATGATGAATTGACATTCTCATGTTAGAATCCTTTGATCTATATGATGAATGAAGAAGCAAGCTCCTAAAGACTTCTTTATGAACTAATTGATGTACCGTGGTTTAATTGTACTTTCAATGCTTTTTCCTTAAGATTGGTGTGTGTCTAGAGCTTTTCTGTAGTAATTTTAATATGTTTTATCTTTGTTTTGCAGGAAAGTTGTCCAAAACCAAAACATAGAAGTCTATGGAAATTTAGTGCAGATGTGACCAACGAAGGCCATCGATGGTCCATCATTCCATCGCCGGACCATAGACGGTGACCATCAATTAGAGGCTCATGAATCTGGAAGCAACTCGGGGAATTCTTACCAAGTGTGGGCTTCAGAAGGATCGATGGTCCTTCGATTGATTGACGGATCATCCTGTCAAAACTTTGATCTTATCAGAGAATGTCCTGTACCCGATAATGAAGAAAAGATAAGTATGGAACAACAAGAAACATCAACAGACCGTGTTGTTTGTCCATCAATTGGATCAGAGAAGATGCAAAGTGAAGGCTAGGAAAAGATAATAAGTCTGGACTTAAGCAGGTAGTCGACGGTTCATTGGCCAAACGACAGACCATATGTAAGGGTCGTCGATTGAAGCGGCATTTTGGACAAACTTTCCTTATTTGAATTCCTTTTTTTGGTAAAATGTTTTTATAAATAGGGTGTAAAACTTCATTTTTGGGGTTAGATTCTATTGCTAATTTCTTAGTTTTGTTCTTGGAGATTTGTTTTTGCAACTTGGAGAATAATTCAACTTTCCAGATTTAGTTTTCAAGATAATTTTGTGATTTCGAGTTGAATTCCTGGATTTTCTTCGAATTTGTTAAAGTAAGTTCATGATTTATTGTTTATCAACTATGAATTGTGTTCTTATATGCATGGGTAACTAAATCCACAACTAGGATTGTGTGAACCATGGGTGATTAACAAAGTAAACCTAGCTTAATAACATTACTCAAATAGGTTATTGCATGAATTGAAAATTCTTTCATCTAGAAGTCCTTTTAACTAGTGCATGCATTAAAACTCGCCTTATTTCTACTTGCTGGACCAAGGGAGTAGTTAATAGGAAAAGAACTATCGACATAGATTTAGTGGGATGCTATCTAATAGACTAGTTTCGATTGGTGCGAAGTAATAACGAAGCCATACATCAAATGTGATGCTTAATATGAAGTAAATGTAAGGGTTAGTAACGTAGACACATGTAGCTAGACCAAGGTACGTGGTAAAATTCTATAAATGCCGGATCAAGGATTTAAAGATACATAACTTATCACTTTGCATGTAAAACACTAGGGAAGAATTGTTATGGCTAGGATTACAATGTTATGAACCTAGGGGGAACACATACACCGTAGATTCTTTCACAACTTGTTAAACACCAATAATTCACTCTTGCTATTTTTTTTTTGCAATATTACAATACTTTTGTTTCACAAAACCCCCCTTTAATTACTAATTTTCAGAAAGGACTTGACTAAATAGAGGTAATCGTATATTGAAGTTAATTCTAAACTATTTTCCTCGTGGGATCGACCCCAACCTAATAGTTGGGTTCTTTATTTGATACGACCACTTATACTTCTTTAGGTATGTGTAATTTAAGCGCATCAAATTTTGGTGCCGCTGTTAGGGAAAGTGGATTTTAGAGTAACTTTCATAACATTACCGAATTTTAGTCAACAATTTCCTAATTTTACTTTTTTCTTTTGTTTTTGTTACTTTCAGGTCTAGCTCTAGTGTATGCAAAGTACACGGAGCCAAGAAGAACCAATAATTCCATTCGATCCCGAACTAAATCGTACACTCCGCAAAATGAATAATCCATAGAAAACTTCTAATCTAGGTGATGGGATCAACCATCAGCTTCCTCAACCAGTTGATGCTCACAACCAAGTGATTGTGGAAAACCCGGGTGATGATGCTTTGAAGAGGCAACCTCCCGTCACACGCCCTCAAGAGTTCTATAGGGGCAACATAAATGTCACTGATTCTGATGGGCCTCTTGTTCTATGTCCTCTAATGCAGGGTCACACATTCGTGGTAACTAGTAGCTTGATGCAAATGTTTACCGTTAGAGGTTTGTTTTCAGCGCTACTATATGAGGATCCACATGATCGCATCGCTAAACTGAGGTCGGTGTGCAAGATTTGTGTAGGGAGGCTAGACTTGGACATGGATGTCTCGGGTTAACAGTGTTCCCTCTCTCATTGGCGGGAGAGGACGCAATATGGTTTACTGAGTTGCCCTATAATTCTATCTATACTTAGGATCAGTTGAGGGTTGTATCCCTAGCACGGTACTACCCAGTTTCCAAAAAGCTCAACCATAAAGATAGAGTGAACAACTTTGTGTCACTACCTGGGGAGTCGGTGAGTAGCTCTTGGGACAGATTTACTTCTTATGTGAGAGGTGTCCCATACCACCGCATTAATGAAGAGTCGTTAAAAGAGTACTTCTATTGGGAGCAAGATGATAATAATAAGAAGGTGCTTGATACTATTGCGGCCGGTTCTTATGGTGAGTGTACATATGAAGAGTTCGTAGAGAAAATGGAGAAAATCTCCCGCAACAATAAGGCTTAGAATACTACGAAGTTGGACATTGGGAGAAACACCTTTCCAGTGCAAGCTACACATAATCCGGCCACAAATGAGATTCGTGAAGAGATATCTCAAATAAGAACTGAGCTTAGACTGGTATTGAAACATGTCATAGGAGGTTTAGAGAAAGTAAATGCAGTGAATTACTTGACTAAACCACCACAGCCAACGAATGAATACTATTATAAAGAGGATTCTTATGCAGTGAATGATCAGACGGGGGGTTTTCGATCGAACGCCTAAGGTTCCAATATGGAGAAGTGTCGCCAAGGTCAAGGAAATCAAGGTTGGATCTAAAGAAATTATAACTGAGAGGTTCATTATGTTTGATATAGAAACTATAACCATGACAACAACTTCAATTGGGGTAACTATGGTAATAGAAACAATCAAAGTGGGCCTTATGTTTCGCCTCAAAATCGAGAAGTTGCTCAAGGGATGGTTGAGGTAGTATGGCGCGAGTTGCAGATATGTTGCAAAAGATGATCATGAGGTTTGATGCTACTGATGAGAAAGCCAAGGAATTGAGAGGTGATTTGGCTAATATCGTTCAAAAGGTAGCTGCACAACTGGTCTCTATCAAGTATCTTTAGTTACAAATGGCCCAATTATTCACTACTGTGAACCAACGACAACCGGGTACTCTTCCTAGCAATACCATTTAAATTCGTAAAATGATTGACATTGCATGGCAATAACTACTAGAGGAGGTAAGAAAACCATTGATCCACCTATGCCCATCTGTGGTAGAAGATGAGATGAGTAAAGATGAAGAGGTAGTGGAAACTAGTGGTCAATTGCTGGAGAAAGATGTGAAAGATGCACAGGTACCCCAAAAAGGGATTCCCCATTCTTAGACCACCAACACCATTCCCTCAGAGATTGGTGAAGAATACTAAGAATGGTAAATACCGACGTGTTATCACTATGCTGAAACATCTTTCCATCAATGTCCCTTTGGTAAAAACTTTAGAGAAAATGCCCAGGTATTCCATGTTCGTGAAGGATATGGTTACAAAGAAGAGATCGGTAAGTTTTGAGGATGATGACTTAATGAAGCATTGTAGTACTATTACTACACGTTCTCTTATGATAACCAAGGAGGATCCGAGCACTTTCACCATTCCATGTACCACAGGTTTGTTACACTTTGCCAAAGAACTATGTGATCTTAGTGCAAGCGTAAATTTCATGCCTCTCTCCATTTATATGAAATTGGGTTTGGGTGACCCAAAGCCCACTGCGATGCGGTAACTAATGGCTGATCGAACACTGAAGAGGCCTTTAGTGATACTCCATCATGTGCTCATGATAGTGGAGTCATTTATATTTCCCGTCAATTTTGTGATTCTTGATTGTGAGGTGGATTTTGAGGTGCCTATTATTATTGGGAGGCCATTCCTTGCTACTGGTGCGCCTTGGTTGATATGAAAATAGGCAGATAAATTTTAGGTTGAACAATGAAGAAGCAACTTTGAACATTTGTAGGTCCATAAAGTAGAGTGATGAGCTCCAAACGGTATCTGTTATATCGTACAAGGTTGAGAGTACATCTGAGGTACAATAAAAGAGTGCCTTGGTGTTGAGGAACTAGCGACAGTGATTATGAATTTTGAGAGTGATGTTAAAGAGTATGGGTCATTGGTTGCGTCACTTGAACAAGGCTAATATCGTTTTAAACCAAATAAATTAGAGTTAGATATGAAGCATCACGATTTTCCACCAGTGAAACAATCTATTGAAGAGGTCCAAAAATTAGAGCTTAAGGATCTACCACCTCATTTGAGGTATGTATTCTTGGGAAGAAATTACGTTTTGCTGGTAGTAATTGCATTGGATTTAAATGTGGAATAAGTAGAGTGTCTGGTATAAGTGTTAAAGAGGTTCGAACGAGCAATTGGTTGGACTATTGTGGACATTATTGGGATCCCACTCGGTATATGTTCATAAAAAATCAAACTCATGCCCGATCACAATCCAGGTATCAGAATCGAAGACGTTTGAATCCACCTATTTAAGAGGTAGTGAAAAAAGAGATCATTAAGTGGTTAGATGCCAGGGTCAAATATCCCATTGCAGACGGTAGTTAGGTATGCCCTGTTCAGTGTCTGGCCCAAAAGAGGGAAATGACAGTAGTACCCAATGAGAGGAACAAAATTGTTACAATGAGGCTAGTGACCGGATGAAGAGTTTGTATGAATTACAAAAAATTTAATGCATGGACTAAGAAGGACCATTTCCCTATGCCCTTCATGGACCAGATATTAGATAGACTCGCAGGAAAAGGATGGCACTATTTTTTTGATGGTTATTCGGGTTACAAACAAATCTCTATTGCACCGGAGGATAAAAAAAGACCACTTTTACTTGTCCTTATTAGACGTTTGCATTCAAGTGGATGCCTTCTTGGTTGTGTAATGCATCAGATACTTTTCAAAGAAGTATGATGTCGATTATTTCTGATATGGTGGAGGACACTATTGAAGTGTTTATTAATGATTTTTCAGTGGTTGGCGACTCCTTTAATCATTGTTTGAGTCATTTGGCCGAGGTTCTCCAAAGATGTGAGGAGTGAAATCTTGTTCTAAAATGGGAAAAATGGCACTTTATGGTGAAAGAAGGTATTTTATTGGGTAATCGCATTTTAGAGAAGGGGATATAGGTTGATCGAGCAAAAGTCGATGTTGTAGAGAGACTCCCTCCACCCATCTTTGTAAAAGGTGTGAGAAGTTTTCTGGGATATGCGTTCTTCTACCGGAGGTTTATTAAGTATTTCTCAAAAATTACACATCCTCTATACAATTTACTTGAGAGGATTGTAAATTCTATTTTGATGAATCTTGTCCGAAGGCATTTGGAGAGTTAAAAGAGAAGTTGGTGTCTGCGCCCCTAATTATTTCCCCATATTAGAGTAAGCCATTTGAGGTGATGTGTGATGCTAGCGAGGTTGATCTTGGTGCGGTACTGGGACAAAGAAGGGATAAAATCCTTCACCCCATCTATTATGCTAGTAAGTCCCTAAATGAAGCACAAAACAACTACACTGTGACTGAACAAGGACTCTTTGTGGTGGTATTTTTTTCCATAAAATTTCACTCCTATTTGCTTAGCATGAGAGTTATAGTGCATAAGGACAAATATGCATTGAGGTATTTGATGTCAAAGAAGGATGCGAAATCAAGGATTATTAGATGGGTGCTACTATTGCAAGAGTTTGATTTTGAGGTGAAAGATAAAAAAGGACTGAAAATAAAGTTGCCGATCACTTGTCCATATTGGAGGATGAATCAATGCGAGAGTTGGGTCAAAAGGTTGAAATTGATGATACCTTCCCTGATGAGCATGTGTTGGTCGTTTCTCATGACTTGATTTCATGGTTCACCGATTTGACGAATTATATGGCTAGTAATATAATCCATCGGACCTGTCCTTCAATCAGGGGAAAAAGTTCATGCATGATGTGAAAAATTTCTTTTGGGAGGAGCATCACTTAATATGAAGAAAAGGTAAGGGTAGTAACTTAGACACACGTAGACGTACCAAGGTACAAAATGAAATTCTCTAAATGCCGGATCAAGGATTTAGAGATGCATAACTTATCACTTTGCATGCAAAACACTAGGGAAAAATTGTTATAGTTAGGATTATGGTGTTATAAACCTATGGGGAACACTTACAACCTAGTTACTCTCACAACTTGATAAACACAAATAATTTACTCTTGTTACTTGTTTTATTTCAGTATTATAAATCTTTTGTTTCACAAAAACCCCCTTTAATAACTAGTTTTCGGAAAGGACTTGACTAAAAAAGAAATAATCGTATATTGAAGTTAATTCTAAACCATTTTCCTTGGGGGATCGACCCCAACCTAATAGTTGGGTTCTTTACTTGATACGAACGCTTAGACTTTTTTAGGGAAATATAATTCGAGTGTATTACTAATGCATTAAAGGTTTAAGCATATCTATAATGGGAGTTAGATCGTAGATACGAGTGAACATGACAAATGAGAGTGGAGGCTTTACGTTAGGAAGTACGGCTTCTCACAAGAGAACCTTCACGTTTAACTAATCCGAGTTTCTAACATAGATGTTGTCTCATGAGATAGAAACCTCCATGCTAGAAAGTCAAGGTTTCTAGAAGCAATCTCCATATTCAATAACTATGTGCCCCTGTAGGTTATAGCTTGTGGATACCACCTAGATATCTATGTATGATTTGTTACATCTTAGGCAAGTGTTAACCCTTTATTTTTGTGTGAGAGTAAAACACTGATTCAAGGTATCTCACATGGTCTATGTCGGTTATGACTAAGTCTACCGAAGTAATGAATTGACTAAGATAAGATTATGGACTCTAGTCACAACTTCTTGAGGAGGTTACTTTGTATAGGTAGGATTATGGCCCCTACCATGCGTTTCACAAGTGAACTTTAAGAAAGGATAATATTAGTACATGTATGCAAATAAGACTTATGATATGTTATGTATGAATTGTATGAGTGCATTGTTAAGTGACATTTCTATGTCAATACATGAATTTTTTGTTATGTACGGAATTGCACTTATGGATTCTAAATAAGTTTACTTAGTATATGTGGGGGTATGAGACACCATGTGTGTCATACCCGCATGCATACCCTATGAGTTAGGGTATTCTTAGTTCATGGCACGACATACTTGACCTCTCGGAGGTCTTGTACAAGACCTTGGTATCTTTCATTGCACCCATGTTTGAAAAGTAGTGCGGAACTAAAACTTTTCACACCTAATATCTTAATAAGTATTTTATACTAAAACTCTATGTCTAAATATATGTAATGCTTAGACTTTAAGAAATACTTGGGACATGAACCATACAATACAAAATATAGAAATTCCATAGTCTATTAGAATATTTTAAAATAGGAAGTTGTAAAGACGATTTATGCCCTCGAGTCAAGTGAGAACTTACCTGATATTTGCTTGAACAATTACTAGATTACAAGCTTGCTTTAATGATACCTCTCATCTTCCGCCTACACCTTTTGATATAACAAATGTATTGAATTAGTATGGCTTAATGCATAAAATTATAAAAACAGAGATTTATTGGAAATATGCATCTTTTGATTAAAACATCATACTACAAGGATAAGAACAACATCTAAAACCTTAGAAACATATAAGATATCACACAAGCATTTTATCAAACATTAAGAAATATTATAGTAAGCTAAGCCAAGTTACAGTGAACTAATTCAACATTACATTGAACTAAGCCAAGTTTATAGTGAACTAAACTCAACTTCACAGTGAACCCATGTTTATAGTGAACTAAACTCAACTTCACAGTGAACCCATTTAGCATGCCACCCTCTCACTAAAAGCTACCCTAAGACTCACTTAAGTAAGACAAAGAGAGAATGCCCATACAAACCCTCTAGGCACACCTAAATGATACTTAAAACAAACAATAATGACATAAATACACTTACAATACACCAAATACAAAAACATGAGATCCTCCTATCAATGGTTATTTTCACATAAATGAGTTGTGAAGCCACCACTCATACAATCCTTTCACCCACACATAATAGATCCTTTATACTACCTAGGATTAGATCATTCTCACTTCATACAATAACATGCATATAATATGACATTCTCCTCCCAAAGGTTATCAAAAGACTTATTTAAGTAACTCAAGAAGAGAAATACCATACTTGACCTCTCCAAGATTACTAAATAATCTTTATGACTACCTAAGTTTGGATCATGTCTAATGTATCAAATAACTTTCGTATCTGGAGTCCTTCTTAAGACATCCCTAGGTAAGATATGAAGTGACTATTCTTATGACCCCTTCACACCTTGACTAGACAACCCTTAACTACTCTAGGTAAGTACTTATTCATTTAATATGCGTAACTTAACTGATTATCTTCATTAGTTCACTTAAGAGACATTCATCACGTAATGACATTCAAGTAATGGTCTTGGAGAAGACCGAGGGACTCACTCACTAACATCTTCGAAGCCTATTGTGCAATGTCTAGATAGCGTCTCATACCACCACCTAAACTTCATAGAACTTCTCCAAAACAAATGGGTATCCCATATGATGAATAGGCAATAACCTACATAGACCATGGTAGCTAGGCATTAAATTAGGAGTTAACCCTACTCCGATAAAGGGTGTTCTACTTGCCAATGGTAGAACTGGAACACATCAAATGTAGGAACATGGTTCAGGAATATGAAAGGTTTATTTATAATGTAGTCTAAGCCTTATATAAAATTACTCCACAAATCATGCTCACTCGGTGCTAGACTTTGTTCTCATAGAGTAATTCACAAAATGAATCACATGAAGAGGTTCACATAACAAGTTCACAACCCAATAACATTCACCTTACTAAAGAGGTCCCTAGGGTTTCCTTAAAATGATTAAGATGATATCTCAATGACTTTAATCAGGAGTATTTCATGCCATTCCAGCCAACCAACCTTAAGTATACCATTCACACAAAAGTTACCATTAGGAGTTTCAATTTCAAGGATATCATAACCTTAAAACTAGGTTGAAGGTTCCACATAAAGGGCCTTCGTAGCAATGTTCAAGGTCGCATGCCATTCATACATACAACACTAAGAAGCTTTAGCATATTGAGTCAAGAAAAAAACTCATATTCACATTATACATGTAAGTAAGGGCACAAGTCTATGAAAACAAGACACACATATGATTCACATATATCATATCATTCTCCAAGCACATAACCATAACCAACATCATATATAGGTCACCCTATACGCTAATATAATCATAAATATAACTATAATTAAACTAGTGTAACAAAGTAGGAAGAATCATGCATCAATTTTAAGAGTACACACATACGGACATAGTTATTGTCAAACATGATCACCTGAGGTTAATAGAAGAACACATACTTTTAGATTACTTACATGTAGATGGATATGATCATACATAACATAAATAAACTACAAAAACAATAATAATAAACCAATTAATGCAGACAAGTCCATGACCATCATAATACATAATGTAACGCCGACGAAGCCAAATTATTCACAAGTAAAGCACATAGCACTACCACCATAAGTGGAACATGCCAATATCAACATAATTAAAGACCTAATTTACATAAAATACATATAATTAGGTAATCTTACAACCAATCCATTCTCAACACTTCAATCCATTGCTAAATCATCCAATAAAATACAAAAGGCCCTTACCCATGACCATGATCATCAACTCAATACAAAAGTCATAATACTCAATGAATCTATATAAATTCAATATATATTTATCAATATAAGAAAAAATATACATCAATCTAATACAATTCTTACATGATTCAATAACCCAAACAAAACTATACTATAATTCATAAGCATTAAGACTTAATCAACTCACCCACAAATTAGTCAAAAAATAGGGTTCATGAATTATATGGGTTCATAGATTAATTAGGTTAAAATAATTGAATTAACATCAATTCAATCAATATATAATGATTCAAATGTTTTATGCAAAAACCCATGGATAGATATCAAAATTGGATAAGTTCATCTTTGAAAGACTTTATAAATCACATTGAAGTTTGGCTCCTTTAAGAAATTAGTTTCAAGGATGAAGAACCATACATCAATTGATGCCAGATAACGAATTGGATGAATAATTTATGAATAATAACCTACCAATCTTCAATCCAAGCTCTATCTTGACTCTTTGCTCCAATGGAGTTCTAGAGAATTTCTTAAAAAATATTTAGTTTTATTTGGAATAATGAATTATCTAGGTGTTTAGGAGTTATTAACCCTATTAAAATACATAGAATACCCTTGGTACACCTTCCAAACAATTATTTAGTAGTCGGTTAAATTAACAATTCACCCTTCACTTAACAGTTAAATGTGCAGGTTGCAATTAAAATCAACGCTTGCCCATCGATGGAGCGTCACCCAGACAAAGAACCGTCTTGGCTGGATTTCATTTGTTTCAGAGGATGGACTTTGGGATCTTAATCTCCCTATTATAAGTATTTACCTACTCCACCATCGATGGGGGTTGACCAGCCTACTGGCCGTCGATTGCCTCAGTCGTTTGGGGCTGGTCTAGACAGCCTTTGGCTCAAATAAAGGGTCCTTCCTCAACGACCTTTGGTTGGTACTTGCAGACTTTTTCCTGGACGTTTCCAACTCAAATATGTTTGCATATGATTTAAGGAACTCTAACATAAATTTCATCCAAAACAAACACGTAAAACTCGATGAAAAACACTAAGTCACATAAGGTCATTTAAAGGCAAACCTTTCGAACCTCACGGACATTCATGGACATTTGACCTCCAAACTTCATGAAATGTAACAGACTGATTATACACACTATTAAAACTCAAATAATTTCCCCATAATCTCATGACTGTCACACATAAACACATAAATAAACTTAAGGCATATAGGTGACTAGTCGTCGAACGTCGTGGTCGTCCTTGACATTTGACTTCTAATTAACCTAAATAATTGAACACTGCCTCATTGAAAAATTATAAACCATTTTAGGACAGTATAAACTAATGACAAACATGTTATGATCTAGTTTCACCTAAGTCATTTTATAGGTATTACAATGTGTATATCGCACAAGTAAATTTGTGAAGAGGTTGTGAGGGTGCTTTACTTATAGTGTGAACTAAATGAGTTAAAACAAAGGTGGTAGTAAAGGAAAGAGTCCTTATATAATGATATGAAGTATGTGCCTTATGTTTTGTTTTAAATTATTGTATTATGACTTGTTGAGATGTTATTCCTAGACGAAGGTTAATCCTTACGTACACTTGGTGGAAGTAGTATTATGAGATGCTACCAAAACACTACACTAGTGTAACTTAGGGATTGTATTAGACGGTGGTGCTTTTGTGAAGTTTATTTTTATGATGTTATTATGACTATATGTCTATACCCCCTTATAGAATGGCTCCGGCAGAGTTAAGGGAGTTAAAGGCCCAACTTCTAGAGTTATTAAGTAAAGGTTTCATTAGACCAAGTGCATCCCCTTGGGGTGCTCCGGTGTTATTTGTGAAGAAGAAGGACAGGAGTTTTCGGATGTGCATAGACTACTGGCAGTTGAACAAGTATCCCATTCCTCGCATTGATGACTTGTTCGATCAGTTACAAGGTGCTTGTGTCTTCTCTACGATTGACTTGAGATCCGGTTATCATCAATTGAAAATACGGGCAACGGATGTGCCCAAGACTGCTTTTCAGACCAATTATGGGCATTATGAGTTCTTAGTAATGTCTTTTGGGCTTACGAATTCCCCTGCTTCTTTCATGAGCTTGATGAATGGGATTTTTAAGCCATATCTGGATCTCTTTGTTATCGTATTCATTGATGATATATTGGTATACTTAAAGAGCAATAAGGAACATGATGAGCACTTGAGAATTGTATTGGAAATGTTGAAGGAGAAAAAGCTTTATGCCAAATTCTCCAAGTGTGAGTTTTGGCTAGATTCAGTGTCCTTCTTGGGACACGTGGTTTCTAAGGATGGAGTGATGGTGGATCCATCTAAGATTGAAACAGTGAGGAATTGGGTAAGACCTACTAATGTGTCAGAAGTAAGGAGCTTTGTTGGTTTAGCTAGCTACTACCGCTGATTTGTCAAGGGGTTCTCTTCTATTGCTTCCTAATTGACAAGCTTGACTAAACAGAATGTTCCATTCGTATGGTCGGACGAGTGTGAAGAAAGCTTTCAGAAGCTCAAGACTTTGTTGACTACTACACCAATCCTCACCTTGCTCGTGGAAGGTAAGAATTTCATTGTCTATTGATCCGGATCCGAGGGAAAGCAGTTTAATGATGAGAAATTGATCCAGATCCGAGATAAAGTGTTGCGAGGAGAGGCTAAAGAAGCAACAATCGATGAGGAAGGTGTTTTGAGAATCAAGGGAAGGGTATGTGTACCCCGCGTTGATGATTTGATCAACACTATTCTGACAGAGGCTCATAGTTCAAGGTACTCTATACATCCTAGTGCAACCAAGATGTATCGTGACCTAAAGCAACATTTTTGGTGGAGTAGAATGAAGCGTGACATTGTGGAGTTTGTTGCCAAATGTCCAAATTGTCAGCAAGTAAAGTATGAACACCAGAGGCCTGGAGGCACACTTCAGAGAATGCCCATTCCTGAATGGAAGTGGGAAAGAATTGCAATGGACTTCGTGGTTGGTCTTCCCAAGACAATGGGTAAGTATGACTCCATTTGGGTAATTGTTGATAGGTTAACTAAGTCTGCTCACTTCATTCCGGTCAAGGTGACTTACAATGCAGAGAAGTTAGCCAAACTTTACATTTCAGAAGTTGTGCGATTGCATGGAGTTCCACTTTCCATTATATCAGATAGAGGTACGAAGTTTACTTCTAAGTTTTGGAAAACATTGCATGTGGAATTGGGTACTAGGTTGGATCTTAGTACCGCATTTCACCCTCCGACCGATGGTCAGTCTGAGCGAACGATCCAAGTGTTGGAAGATATACTTTGTGCATGTGTGATAGAATTTGGAGGTCAATGGGATAACTTCTTACCCTTAGTGGAGTTGTCATACAACAATAGCTATCACTCAAGTATCGATATGGCCCCATTTGAGGCACTGTATGGGAGAAGATGTAGATCTCTTATTGAGTGGTTTGATGCATTTGAGGTTAGACCTTAGGGTACTGACCTTCTGAGGAAATCCTTAGACAAAGTGAAATACATTCAGGAAAAGCTTTTAGCGGCTCAAAGTAGGCAGAAGGAATATGCAGATCGTAAGGTTAGAGACATGGAGTTTATGGAAGGTGAGCAAGTCTTGCTGAAGGTTTCACCCATGAAAGGGGTGATGCGGTTTGGTAAGCGAGGTAAGCTTAGTCCGAGGTATATTGGTCCCTTCGAAGTTCTGAAGCGCATGGGGGACGTAGCTTATGAATTAGCCTTGCCCCTAGGACTGTCAGGGGTGCATCCGGTATTCCATGTGTCTATGTTGAAAAGATACCATGGGGATGGAAACTATATTATTCGTTGGGATTCAGTTTTCCTTGATGAGAATTTGTCTTATGAGGAGGAGCCTGTTGCTATTTTAGATAGAAAAGTTCGCAAGTTGAGGTCAAGGTAAATTGCATCTATCAAAGTTCAATGGAAGAATCGACTAGTTTAAAAGTCCACTTGGGAGAAGGAGGATGATATGCGAGAAAGATATCCACACCTGTTTACAGATTAAGGTACTCCTTTTCGCCTTTGTTTTTCTTCTCGTGATCATTAGGGGACGAACGATGGGTAAATTGGTATCTATTGTAACGACCTGTTTAGTTGTTTTGAGCAGCAGATTTTATTTCTGGAAAAATTGGCTGAGATGACGGATCCCACGACGGAACGTCATAAGCACGACGGACCGTCGAGGGGTTCTCGTTCCAAAATACTTAGAATTCTGAAATTTAGGTACTGAAATCGACTCTCTGAACTTCGTGACGACATGGCAGGACGGACCATCGTGGGCACGACGGACCGTCACAGACTCTTCAAGGAATTGAGTCTCTGAACACCGTGATGGAAGCAGCAGGACGGACCGTCACAGGCACGATGGACCGTCACAGGCTGCGTAATCCCAGGCTAAGTCGGATTTATTTAAATGTTTTAAGGGACGTTTTGGACTATTCCTGCTATAATTATAAATTTAGTGGGTTAATGTTAATAACTTAACTACTTGAGGGTTAAAGGAGATAACCTTGAAGTAATTGATGGGTTGATTTATCATCTTTTATACTTAATTATATGCTAATTAGGGTAAAAGAAAAAGGTTTTAATTAAGAAAAATAGAAAGAATAGAGGAGAAAGAGAGAAACGATCGAGAGAGGGAGAAAACGAAGAATATAGCCAAGATTTTGAGGAATTGCTTGCTTGATCACAATTCTTCGGTGGAGGTAGGTTATGGTTTTTATGCTATTTCATAGTATACTCTTAATAGCGAATGATATGTATTGAGTAGTATTGTAAAACCCTTCTATATACTTAATTGTATGTTTGGATGATGTGATGATATAATTGTGATGAAATAAGCATGATAAAGCTATTGAATCTTAAATCTTGAAAACCTCTTGTTAATGATGATGCCTTGGTATAAAAGAAGGCTTGATGAACTAAAGTAATGAGATTGATGATGCCTTAGTATAAAAGAAGGCTTTGATGAACTAAAGTAATGAGATTGATGATGCCTTGGTATAAGAGAAGGCTTGATGAATTAACAAGATGAGATTAGTGGAGCGGGTGTCACGAACCGACATGTAGAATTAGGGGATCGGGTGTCACGAACTGACACATAGAATTAGGGGATCGGGTGTCACGAACCGACACGTAGAATTAGGGGATCGGGTGTCACGAACCAACACGTAGAATTAGGGGATCGGGTGTCACGAACCAACACGTAGAATTAGGGGATCGGGCGTCACGAACCGACATGTAGAATTAGGGAATCGGGTGTCACGAACCGACACGTAGAATTAGGGGATCGGAGTTTCACGTTCCGACACATAGTAGTAGGGGAGCGGAGTGTCACGTGCCGACACAAGAGGAATAAAGATAATGAATCTTGAAATTATGTTAATAAATTCGAATGAATAGAACCTATATTCCCAAATGAGTATGATATGGAGGCTTGAGTCCTCATGAGTGTACTTGACGTTATTTATCAAAGATTCTTGTACATGTTGTTGCTACAGATTGAGTATTGTAGTTGATTTATGATATTATCTGATATATACTGTTTTCTATTTTGAGTTGGCCGATGATATCTACTCAGTACTTGTGTTTGTACTGACCCCTACTTGTATGTTTGTTTTTGTTAAATTGTGGAGTGCAGCAAACGTGCCGTCATCTTCAACTCAACCGCAACTCTAGCCAGTCTTCATTACACCGGATTTCAGGGTGAGCTAATGCTTCTAGCTTGGACTGGGTCTTCCTCTTCATGTCTTGATGCCTTGAACTTCAGGCATGGACTAGCTTTTTACTTATTTTAGCTTCTTTGATACTCTTAGATTGGTAATTTGAGGATAGATGTTCTTGTGATGATGATTTCCAGATTTTGGGGATAATAATAAGTGTTTGAGTTTTTAGAAGTTATTTCATTTATTTTGTTAATGAGTTTTAAGTCTTCCGCAATGTATTTAGTTCATTATGTTTGAAATGATGGGGCTTAGATTGGTTAGTTCGCTCACATAGGAGGATAAATGTGGGTGACACTCACGGCTCGATTTGGGTCGTGACATCCTCATTGATTTAAGTTCAAGACCCACATGTTCCTTTTATCTCTTTAGTTAATTTTTTAGGTCTTGTATGGTCTTAAACTTGGTGTTGTACATTCCAAGTATTAGGCGGTTTAAAGAGAAAAGTTTTAAATATAGATGTTTCTAAAGAATGTCTTCCACATGCGTATTAATGAAAGTATTTTTCATGTTTCATGAAATTTTTAAATTCTTACTTATTTTTGGAGTATATTATGCAATGATTAATACGAGAGCCTTGTGTGAGACTTCATGAAGTCTCGTTCACCGGTTATGTCTATTGGGTGCTCTCGATCAAGAAAAAGCATAAGGTTTTGGAGTTTCTTATATTGTCTCATAAACGACATCTAGTACATTCTTGTTCATAATGTGAAGCGCACCACATTATGAATAGGAGGCTATTGTGTTCTAGGAAATTTTCACTTCTTCATTTTTCTAATTGCGCCTAAAAATTTTGTTTTATTGTGTACTTCCCTTGTTCCTTCTATGATGTTCCTTAAGTGTGGCCTTTGAGGATTTTGGGTTGAGGGAGAGAAAGACAAATGGTTTGTGACTTGTTAGATGACAATATAGAAGTTTGCGTTGATGATCTTAGGTTGGTTGAGTTACCTTATGAAGTGTAGTATTGTTTAAAAAAATAGTAAAGTATGGTGTTAAAAAGGTGGAATAGTGATAGTTGGGATGGTTTGGAGTTGTTTAGATCCGACCTTCGAAAGGAAGGAGGTGATGTTGAAAGAGTAAACGTATGTTTGTCCTAGTAAGAGGGATGTTGTTTAAGAGGGTTAGTATATTGAAGAGGATGGTGGGAATGGTGTTAGTAAGGTGATTTTGCCTTGAGGAAGATCCTTTTAGTGTATTTATGTTGACCTTAGATGGGTTTCTTATAAGTGAGGTAGTATGGTTAATAGTATGGTAGTTGGGGATGAGATATCCTTATTCTCTCTGTGTTTATTCAATCCTAAAACTAAGAGTTCCATATTATTTGGTTTGATGTTGGAGTTTTTTTTCTCAAAAACGAATTTCCAAATGTTCTCATTTTAATATGCATGTTTTGGTTGAATTTTTATTAAATGATAAAATGATTTTTCATGCATGGTATATCCTCATGTTCATGTGCTTTAACGTAGATTGTCTATTTGCTTCATGAGGTTGATCTGTTGAGCATGCCTAAGTTGTTGACAAAATTGCATGTTGAACTTTTATGAGAAATTTGCTTAACTGTGCCTTTTTGAAAATGTTGCATAAATTTTTTTTCATGAGAACTTGCATGATGTACTTAGTAGTGTTTGAATGAGCATGATGTACTTTGGGGATGAGAACTTGCATGATGTGTCGAGTAATCATTTATCCCTTTTTCAACAAAATCTTCAGTTTCGTGCATATTAAGTCAGAGTTCTTAGTCGAGAATATCGAAATGGTTGCGATTCGCCGAACTCTTATCATGTTCTCCATGTTTTACAGGCTCTGTATAGGACATGCATTGAGTCACGCGGTGGATTCAGTCAGGCTCGCGGATATATTTGGCGGTTTGCGGAATGGAACTTCTATTCGCCAATCTTCAACATTTTACAATTTCTTCAATTTATAATGTGAATCATCAACACACCATTATTTATAAGAGTTATGTCGCAAATGGAATCTAGACCATAGAAAAGACTGGCGTCGTTGACCTCTCAGTGATCGCAGACAAACCTACATATGTCATCATTAGTTCATCTACGTTAATTTTAGCAGAAAATTTGAACTTTTTGTTTCCTTATTTCATGTGAAGCATATTATACTTAACATCATAGGTGTTAACAAATCAACCATCTAATATAAAAATAATTAAATAAAAGAAGCAGTTCAAAATTTCATTTAACGTATCCTTCCCAAAACCACACCAATACAAAGTCTGAAATGAAACGAGAAATGAAACACCAGTGGAACATACTCCACTACCACAAACCTATATCTAAACTAGAATATAATGGTAAAGCGTCCTTGAAAGCATGAGGGCCTACCAAGTTCGGATGAATATTCCATATCCGGATAGTTGCATCGTCGTATCATAATCTCTATCTTCTGCATGTGCCTGCACCTAAAAGTATAGAGTTGTATATTAGTACACACTTTTACTAAGTATGGGTATATGCAAGAACACACAAAGGACATGCATGATTAAGAAGAGCTCTCTCTAACGATATGAATTATGGAAAGTCAAGTCTGTGGACTTGCCAAATTTTGATTAGGAAAGCCAGTGGACTTGCAAAATTTGGATTAGGAAAGTCACTTGACATGACAGATTTGGATTAGGAAAGTAAGTGGACTTGCCAAATTTGGATTAGGAAAGTCATGCCATGAGAGTAACATGCATCATCATACTTATCATTTTACAAGCAGCACATAACTATTGCACATATGATATCACGTAGTTCCTATCATTCTTTAATATTCCATGATACCTTTGAATCATGTACTTGACATTAGGACTTCCAAAAATGAGGGATCAACATATGAGACCTCAACTAGGATGTATTCTTTAACAAAAACATAGTAAACTTCATTCATTCATACGTACTTCATTTTCATTATTTCATATACTAGTGCAGCAACCAGTCATACCTATGATGTATTTTAAGAATCTCATCGGGTTTGTTGTGCAATGACCAAGAATAACCTAGTATTATTACTTATAGGTCACCTCTGGATTATCCTATCCTAACACCTTTTGGTATCGTTCATTTCATTATGTGCATTCGTTGAGGCTGGCCTCATTCAATCATTTGGGAATTTTAACCTTAACCAACATAGATCATATAAGCATCATGAAATCTAGTGTTTAACCCCACACAAAAAAAAAGAGGTAGAAGCACCAGTCAAGATGATCCGAACAGGCTAGCGTACATAAGAAGCCAAACCCTACTAGATCGTTATATTAGCAGTATAGGTTAAAAGACTAGGTAATATAAAGAGAGCCATACCTGGCATGCTGGACAGTCTCATATCATAAGAGTTACGTGAACCTCCGCCCTTCCCGAAGGAAGACATCGCGCTCATAGCTAGACTATCGGTAATCAGTATAAAGTTCCATTACATTGAACTCATACATGATGGAAGTTGGATTCTAGCATGAGGATATCATAGCTTATTAGATGATTTCTCATGTCTTCATTAGTATTAAGTATGCATTAACTTAAATACTTTTATTAGAGTGTTCATAGAGACTGGTCCCTTCATTAGCTTTACACTCTCATAGGTTAGTACGTTTTGGTAACATTTACTTTGGCTCATTTAAAATTGCTATCATATTTCCCATTAGCCTTTTATCATATTGTCACCTCATTCATTAATTTTAACACATTTTGTTTTCGTACTTACTCACCATTTCAGGTGAATGTTCATTTCATCATATGTCAATGCACCTGTCCATTTAGTATGTTTCACACTCTTACTTAATCCTTCTAGGGTTACATAATTTTATCACATACATCTTAGGCTCACTTACTTTTAAACGTATGCTAGACTTATGAGTCCACACATACAAGCCATGAGGTTTCATTCATAGTTTGTCTAAGTGATTCATGTTAACCAAAGATTATGTGGTAAAAGACTTATGCATCTTGTATAAAAAGAACAATTTATGATATATTATTAACATATGAGATAATAGAAGTAACAACTCAAGGTTGGGCTAAATTAGTTATAAAAAATAATCACCCTTGATGAAAATATAGATACAAAAAATAAATTACAATCCTTTCTAGGATTAGTAAATCAAGTAAGAGAATACATACCAAAATTAGCAGAACATTTAAAACCATTACATAACAATCCTTTCTAGGATTAGTAAATTAAGTAAGAGAATACATACCAAAATTAGCAGAACATTTAAAACCATTACATAAAAACTCAAAAAAAATGTTGGATACTATTTATTACTGGCCGACATATAGCCATCTTATCTTCTGGCCGACACATCACGACAAACTACTTTAATAAAGACATAAAGATAAAATTACAAACCCTTATTTATTCATTATAATTTATAAATTGTGTTATGTTGTAATTTATATTCAAGGTGATCTATTTGTATTTCTAACATGAATATAACTTTTCTTTGTGCTAATATTGATTTATTACATACTCCTGGCAAGGTATTGATTTTAATCTTTACAGGCAGCATTCTTTTAATATTTGTTTAAGTATGACTTATGTGTCGATACGAAATTGGGCAAGGGAACCCACTTTCGAATTCCTTGAACAATACTTAATCTTATTTTAAACCCCATAATATTTCTTTCTTGTTCTCCTCTCCTTTTTTGTTTTAAGGTAAGGAGGTTGTGGGTCCAGTCCTCCACAAGCTCATTATTTTACTTTTAATTTATCTCAAAATTTTCTTACTTACGCAAGAGGTTGTGGGTTCAATCCCCACTCTCCACATTTATTTTCTCCTTTATTTTTCTCCTAACTCTCTCATCCATTCAAGAGGTTGTGGGTTCAATCCCCACTCTCCACATTTTACTTTATCCTTTATTTTTTCTCCTAACTCTCTCATCCATTCAATAGGTTGTGGGTTCAATCCCCACTCTCCACGTTATATTTTCTCCTTTATTTTCCCCCTAACTCTCTCATCCATTCAAGCGGTTATGGGTTCAATACCCACTCTCCACATTTTATTTTCTCCTTTATTTTTATTCTAACTCTCTCATCCATTCAAGAGGTTGTGAGTTTGATCCCCACTCTCCATATTTTATTTTCTCCTTTATTTTTCTCATAACTCTCTCATCCATTCAAGAGGTTGTGGGTTCGAATCCCCACAGCCTCACCTTATTTTAATATAAATTTTCTCCTTACCTTCTCATTCTGCCAAGAGGTTGTGGGTTCGAATCCCACATACCTCTTTTTTTTAATTATTTCTTTGTATCATTCTTCTCCTCTCTCCTTTATCCATCCAAGAGGTTATGGGTTCGAACCCCACACATCTAACTTCATTTTCTTTTATTTTCCCCCTAACTTTTCACTTGAGCTTTATCCAATTTGGAATCCTCCTTACAACATTTTAATATTTAAGTTTTTATGACATGTATATGGTGACGTCTTGGGTTCAATCCCCACTGACCTCAAGCATTAAAAAAATATTTTTGAACGTGAATTGTTAAAAGTTTACTGCCCAAAAATAAATTTCCAGAATGCTCGAAATTTTTTCACCCTCATTGCATTCCATTTTCTCAACTTTTAGATGTTAGATTTAGATAAATTTTTCGTGTAACATCTACTTCATCTTTAGGTGAGTTTTCATGGTTATTTTTGAGAAAATTTTAACACCTTTTTGTGGTCCAATTTCTCACCCTCTTTCACGTTAAACATCAAGACATTTCGAGTAGTTTTTAGGGAGATCTTTTGGTACATTTTCAAGGTTACTTTCAATCAAGAATTATCATTCAATTCATAAACTTTGAACTCATATGAACATCATGTTTTTAAAATATTGACATGCGTAAAATAGAACATTTTAACATGTAAAAATCTAGCCTTCAAACCATGGCTAATTCACGGCACACAGATGCACACGCAAGTTAATGTAATTCACTTTTTTCAGAAAACATCTTTCATTTCTCACATAATTTCCGAATACGCATTCAAACAAGTAATCACAACCATCCCTAAAATCATCTACTAGAACCTACCAATGAATACTTTAAATCTTTCAAAGGAACCAATGATAGGGGCATGCAATGGGGACAACCTTAATTTCTCGATTGGAATTTATACTGAACTTAGGGGTCTCCTAGGAAAGGGACCAAGAGAGAAGAAAACTCATACCTTAATGTCATTCAAAACTTGTTTAAATGCTACTAATTTACCACAAAACCAAGCCTCAGCACCGAAACTTCAAACACAATCCCGTCAAGAACTTTGTTTTGCTTTACGTTTTTAGACTAAATTATCTTTTGAGTTGTTTTTTTAGCGTTTAAGTTCTTGATGAACATTATATTTTGTTTTTCTTTTCTATTAGAAAAATCAGACGTTCGAGTGAGATAAGAGTAGAGACAAACGTGACTTTGAGTTGATTGGGATAAAGAGAGTTAGGTGGAGACTAAGTCAAACTAGGACTTCTCATTATTTATTAATATTATTATTATTTACTAAAAATCAGATTTTCCTTTGATTAAATCAGCAACTTAAACATTAATTAATTTTTTTTCACTAAATACAATAAATTAATTAAATAGTTTCTTCCACCTAGGTTTGAACATAGGTGGAGCAAGATTTTGCTCAAACGCTAATTTCAGCCATTTCTCCCCAAAATGACCCTCCACTATATTAAATAATTTATTTATTAAATATTTAGGGTAATTACAACACTACAGCTAGCCTGGAAAAGACCATTTACCCCTAGACCCTCCAAAATTAAGATTTACCTTTTTTAAGTCCGGTAAAGACTCATCCGGGTATATCTTCATATTTGTGTGAACCCGGTATAATCGTAGGCATTCTAGACATATTAGACATTACTTAGCATATCCATTTTTAAGGTTGTTACAAGTAAAATACTAAAAATTTAATACCTTTATTAGCCTCCTAAGAAGAACCTTATTTAACTTCGTAGCACGACACAAGTCTTGTCTCATTCTCCATTATTTTAGTTAGACCCAATGTCACTAGGAAACCCCAATATGTCATTATGGTGTAGATGAGGCACTGTAAAAACCATGAGTGATTTGATTTCCTGGATTGATGTAGAGTGATATCCAATAAATTCATTCAACACTTCAATATTCTCTCTTATTTCTTTAAACACTCGATCTTGATCGGTGATGTTTTTGAGAATGACTTGAATTGTGTCCTGGACACACTTTTTCTCTCTATCTCTAGACTTCCTCCGCTCTTGAGACGGTGATCTCCCCTTGTTGTTGCATTGGACTTCCACCTCAGCCATCTTAGTGGTTAGTTCGTTCACCTAAGTTAGAAGTGTGCTCAGCTAGAAGTCTCCATCAACTTGTTGGGCTGGTTCAATCATATGCCACTACTTTGGTCAACCATGTTTGCCTAAATTACTCAACTAACACAAAAAAATAATTAAAGTTATTAAACTACAACTAATAAGTATAAAAACTCTCTTTATTATATTTCACGTAACACCACTCTTCGGAAGCGGCGCACATTTGCTGCTTATCAGGACAAACGATACTACTTCTGTTTAAAGTGTCTACGATCATTGATAATATACTAAACCAACCGAGGGTAGGGGTCATGTACCAAGGGAGCAATAATGAATATGTGTAGGTAATTAAAATATTGTTATAATTTGTCATAGATGAAGAAATTGACGAGTAAAAACATTTCAGATTAAGCAGGTGACACAAAGGTGTCAAATATGTAAGGTGGTTTTTCACATGTAATAAAAATAGTGAAATTTTAACAAGAAGTCTAAGCAATGAGAGGGGCAATTTTTGGGATGTGACCGCGATACAGACTAACCTAGATTATTGGGTAAATGCTTTGAGTAGAATATTTATAGAATAATAGTGACTAGGCTAAGGTTTATATGTAAATAAGTTCTCTCTCGAGCAACTTACCCCATTTCAAATGAGTTCCTCTCACACACCCAATTTTCGCATGAATACCAACCTACGCCTTACCCCCACCCACTCACTTAAGCTGAGTGTCATGATAAGGGACTAGGTCTCATCCTCTTGGGCTAATCCTCATGTCGACCCACTTCTTAGGACATCAATCTATAAGTCTTGGTTTAACGATTTCTCTCCCGAGGAACCTGAAAAAATGTGGGTGAACTTGTATATTAAACTATAAATCCATTAGATTAAATCACAAACACTAGACGTAATCACCATTAAACTATATTTAATCTACCAACAAGTAAGACCCAACAACAATATTAACTCATATTTGGTATATCACACCCCAAGAATGGGGTTTTTAGACAGACATCAAGTAATAGAAATTATACATTCAATGATGATGAAATCAAATAGGTATGACAAATAAAGTCTTGATTTTATAAATGAAAGAGGGATCAATGAGACCCATTACCAAACCTATTTCGGTACTCTAAAACCTAATCCTAAGAACTACAACTCTACTACTTTTTTTTTTATAGTTTTTCATATATGTGCTTCAGCACTTCGTTCGATGCATTAGTCAAAATTTTCTATTGACTAAGCAATTCACCCATAGACGTAATCCACCGCCTTATGATATAGCCTTCAACATTGTCATGCTTTTGTTGATTGGACGATAAGATACTATTTCCAGAAGCTAGTTGGCGACACGCTAAGTTCTCCTCCATTTAGTTTTCTTTATCCTTTTGTTTAAGGCTCAGCACATTGGAACAATAGGCAAAGTAGGCCTCTTTCGCAATCCACCGACTGGATTCGGTGATCCTTAGGTTTCCATTTCATTGTTTTTTCAACTTTTTTTTCACTTTTGCAACATTGTATTTGTGCATTCCTTTAATATTCAAATACCTTGAACTTAAGAGTTTTCATTAATATAAGCATTACGTCAAACGAGTTCTACTAAAATATAGCCTAAATGGGTCCAATTTGTGGACCTATCAGGTAGTATAGTATTTTCCACTATCGCTACACACGAAGCATAGAATTCCCTAACTATGTCTGAGTTTTACATTCCTAGGTTTCTCACTGAAGAATCATACATATGTCGGTTGAACAACTCCTTAAAATATGGAATCATATGGAGGATGGAATAAGTATTTTATCTTTTCGTAGTGATAGTGTTGGAAAACTTTGTATGTTCATCAACAAATATCCTATTCTCATATATCTAGAATATCATGGAGATGAACCACCCACTAGGATATGTTGTAAAAGAATCGTTTCATAACGAGCATCACGAAGGTCTTCGACATATCGTATACTAGTTGCAAGAACATTAATTAGAGATTGAAAGGGTGCTGTAGTAGGATATAGATAGTCATAACACCTCGTAAACTAGTAGGCTAAACCAGAGCTTAGTGCTAAATATAAATACTCATACTTAAAATAAAAATGTTTGTGTTATAACGTCATGGTATTACTCCTTAAGAACCAACCATGGGTCCTTGAAGAGGGCCAAGAGAAAACTACCAACACCTTGACCATCTGAAATACCCACGCCCCTGGATGGGTTTACCATGTTATGATTAAATTGATTCATATTATGATTTATTAATTGATTTATTATCGTTTTTATGATGAATCCTACAACCAATGAAATCCCCATTTTTCCCAATTATGATCTTGTGATGTAGGTTTGTGGGTTAAAGAAAAATGTTATGAAATTATGCTTCATGTAATTGGGTTACTTAAATTATGATTATAAATAATTACATGCCTAATGTAGTTAATTCTAAATGCGTTGATCGATATGATCTTGATCCTTGAAAGGAAAAATTAAGATATTATGCATGTTTATGAAGTCCTTAGGAATAATTTAATGATTCTTTATGTATAAAGTGTTGATGATTAGGTGGTTGTTGTGGGTTGATTGAAAGATTATTCTCACGGTCTAATAATAAAATTAATATGAAAGGTTTTCTCATATAATGAAGGTTATAGGGTTGTAAAGCTTTTCTCACATTATTTAATCTATGAGTGGAAGTGATCATGGATGGTAATAGTTGCTCACACATGGTCTAAAGAGTTAATTTAAAGAATTAAGAAGGTTTTAATGTCAAGGACATCTCTTTATGAGATATGAATTAAAGTAAGACTTAATAATCTATCTGTGGGATTTATTCCTAGCACCGAGTGTATATTGAAATTAGATGGAGGTCCACACATAGTTGAGTGTCACTTCTAATAAAGGAACTTTCACCTAGTAGCGTCTGGGTATCCCAAAGTATGTCCCATGAGATGGGATCCTTCACTTGGAAAATTATAGGATTCTAGTATCAATCTTTGTATCCCATAACTACATGCCTTATATGAAAGATAGCTAGTGTGTCTAAACAATCTAACAACCTAAATGTGCCATAGGAAAGTAGACAAATCCTTGACTTTTGTGTAACATCCGAGGGGATCATGCGATAGCTCACATGGTCTCATATATCTTAAGGATATATCCAATAACAACAATACCAAATATAAACTCAGACAATTTGTGAAGTATCACGAAGTGTTCAAAGTAAAGATGAACAAAGACATGTTTAAGGAAGTATCTCATAGTGTTCAAATAGTAACAATATAAATAATTGTCACAACCAAATGGTAAACCATAGATGTAAAATGTCACATAGAACACCTAAAGACACCATATAAGCCACTTAGCATATCATAACATATGATAATAAAAAAGTGCAGAACTATTAAAACATTTAACATACAATCAAAGTCCTTAATAAAATAAAAGAAAAAATCTTATAAAACTTGACACAAACAATCTAATACATGAAATATTTAAGGGAAAATTCCATCAAAATATTTCTATACCATAAAATAAATACAAAAAATAGAAAGGTGAAGAAATTTTTGATGCGATGAGGACTCACCAAGTGGAACACGCCAGAAATCGTATGACCTAAGCTAGAGCCCTAACTTTGGTTTAATAACTTAAAAGGGTGAAAATGATGTTTCTAGACCTAATAAAATGCAATTATCTAGGTTTGGTAATTTAGAAGTTAAACGTCAAAGGATGACCAAGACGTTCGGAAACTAGCCTAGTGTAACTAGTGTGATTTAGGGTCTTGTGGTTAAGTTTTGGAGTATGGTATGAAGGTTTAATTGAGTATCAATGGTCTATACACATATAATGACATGTAAAGGATCAAAAAAATTGAATATGACTGCTCAAGAACCACCCTAAAGGTCAACAAGGAGGACCAAACCGTTGGCCAAACAAGTTTTTGGGGCAGCTTGTATTAGGAGTTGTTGGCGCATCGCGCCTTCAATAATCATAGGGGAAAAGTTGGCCAGATATTCAGGTTGACAGAGAGTCTTCTACCTCAAATAAAATTCCATAACCAAGAGTTTGAAGTGCCTCCGCGATGTGCAGCCATGTCCAAAATTTGGTCGCGTTGTTTTTAAGTCAAGTTGGACCCTTTGTTTGAAGTAGAAAAGTGTAGGGGTGTTTTGAGTACTTTGAGGATTAGTTAGACACAAGTTTTAAGTTATTGTAAACCCTTTCCCCAATGAAAAACACAAATTCCCAATTAGAAATCAAAATACCAAAACCCTCATCT
Source organism: Solanum lycopersicum (assembly GCF_036512215.1). Lineage (NCBI taxonomy): Eukaryota > Viridiplantae > Streptophyta > Magnoliopsida > Solanales > Solanaceae > Solanum > Solanum lycopersicum. Next base: position 39,246,982 of record NC_090811.1, on the reverse strand, counting down.
CTTCCAAATTCTCTCAAAACCTCTATTGAAGCAAAAGCTTAAGTTTGAAGCTAGAGTCAAGATCAAAGGGGAATTCGCTTAAGGATTGTACTAAGAAGATAATTTAGTTTTGTAAATCTATTCATTTATAGTCTCTTCCACCCATAGAGTCCCCTATATCTTCCCATTTTGTGAAGAAGAACCCCAATGAAAGTAGGGTTGATCCCAATGCATGGGAATTAGGTTTGTATTGTTCCAAAAGGTTAGATTCTTACCATATATATTTAATTTGATGTTTTTTAATTGTGTTATGAAGAATTTATATGAATTCATGTTTAACACCTAATTTCTAGATTATGTAAGTTTAGGCTTTGAATGAGAAATTGATGAATCTTGTTAGATTCTCTTGAATTGTTAATATGTATAGGACCTAAGCAAGAATAGAATTATGAAATTACAAAATAATTTAGATGTATGCATGTATGACGAAAAATAAATTGAATTTATAAGAATTGGAACTTCATGATGAAGTAAGCTGAGAATTGACTTATGATTAAGGTTCATGGCTTATGTTACTTAAAATCTATACTAGTATGATAAGGATACTGAAGTAAGGTTGAATATAGGGATTGGAGCCATTATTTTCATGGCTTTGAGGGTAAAGTCAATAATGGGAGATCACGATTGAATATTCTCTTTCTCTTATACTCTTATACATGAAAAAGTTAGGAGAAACAAGTTCTCTCATATAGAAGAATTCTAGGTTAACCTAAGAACCTAAAATAAATCGAAGCATGTTAGGTTAGAATAGCTTGAAGTTGGGTAATATGACCACTTCTAGTATAATTGACATGGTAAGATAAGACCAAGATAGAATAGCTTGAGGTTGAATCTTGTGACTACATCATGAATAGTTAAAGTATGAATAGCTTGGGATGGTAGATCTTATGGTATCTTGGGATGGTGAATCTCAAGGTAGCATGGGTTGGAGGAGTTGAGATCTCCCATGGTTAGATTGATCTTTCATTATTAGAATGCTTTTCATGGTAAATTTTATTAGTCTAGGCATGGAATCCTAAGTTGGAGGATCGATACTCTCCTTGGATTAGCTTGAAGTATAATGAGTAGAATGCCTTCATGATAGATTGACTTGGATAGTCCAAAACCATTTCATGGTAGCTTAGGATTAAGACAGGATAGAAAAGGGTTGAGGATTTAGGCTCAGCTGTGTAAAGCTTGCATCTACATGTATTGTTGCATGGTGGCTATGTTGTTACTCTTGTATCCTTCCTTTGATATCTTGGATGATATGATATGATCTGCCAATGTTAGTTAGGTTTAGCATGGTAGTATGTTTTTCTATGATCTACTAGATAAAATATAATTAGCATTAATTTTGCCTGAAGGAGTACTTAGTGTGAATGGTATTATAAGATGTCATTCATACATAACACACATATATATCTTGAAGCTACTTATTAAATGTCCTCTTATAATGTATGCCTGGCTTTGGTAGTGGATCTAGTTGCCTTTCATGTTAAGATTTACTTAAAACTACAATTCCTTATCAATATCAAGTTGGTAAATAGTGACACTTAGAATGGGGTAACACATTAATATGGTGACTTCAAGGTATTCTTAGTGTGTGAGGTAGAATGGAATGTCCCATATGCATTGCACAAGTGTGCCTTGAGGTGATGTAGGATTATTGTTCTCTTATGTCATGGAAACCTACGTCTTAAGTATTAGAGTGGGCTATGAACAAGGATGACCAAGGAGAGGTACTTGGCTTAGGTAGTAGAAATGGATGCTACCTTGACCTTGCACATGTATACTTTGAGGTGGCCTGGGAAGTAGTTCACTGGAGTATGAAGGACTAATAGTTGAAGTATGAATCTACGTGTGATTTATGTAGACTTGTAAGTATATGTGGTTATGTTATGATTATGTTATTATATCTTATGATTATGTATTATGTTGACTAACTATTTTAAGATATTAAATTTTTGTACGTTAGACTTAATACTTAGTACTTTTGTAATAATGCATATTGGCTACATTCTAATTCAATGTAGGGTTTTGAGAAGATTGAGTTTCTTCAAAGGGTAGAGTTTCCAAGGTTTTCAAGAAGTGAAGATTTGGTTAGTCCTCGTCGCTTTTGAGGCAAAACCCCTATGTTCACTTTATATCTTTTCGTTATGTTTTAGAACTTTTATGGGCTGCATCTCAAGACATTATTACTCATGTATTCATAGATGGTTTTTGGAAAACATGTTAGAAAGACTTCCGCTTCTATTAAATGATTTCAGTACTATGTTCAAAGAAAAGTTTGAAATTCCCTCTATATTTATATGAAGCTAAGGGGCTTGTATAATACCTATCCGAGGTTAAGTATGCATTGTGACGCCTAGGGGGTACTCTCGGGTGTTACACCAAGGCTTGAACTCCTTGATCTACTACAAACGTATCTGTGAGAAGGAACTGAGAATTGATGGACCCTACATTTGATGAGAATGTAGGCAAGCATATGCATTAGTATAAAAGTACAAAGTATGATTACTAGAATAAATACGATAAGATCATACAACATAATAGGAAGCATGATCTTCATCATAGACATAATATAAGCATTAACATAAGAGATACATCATGTTCATAAGCATAGAAAATCCACATATCTTCATAATATAAGATAACTACTTCTCAAGTAACCTCTAGGCATACATGTGCAATGCATGGATCAGACCCCATAATCCTACCATCACTAAGTAACATTTTTAGGTATTCATAGTCGTACTTACAATCTTTGGATCTAGTCTTTAGCTTACTTCTCATAGATAAGGAAGCATTAACTTCAATCAAGCTTATCAAGAAAGGGACCAATAGCAACAATCGAATCTAAGTGATACTTATCGTGATCAACGACACTACTTCCAGTACATCTGCTTACGATCGTGAAATCGTGCCCCAAGGGAATGGTCGTGAAAACTAGTACATAGTTAAAATTTAATTTTAATAGTCGTACCTAAATAAATTAATGATTAACAACATAATAAATTTAATGTGTGACATAAAATTGTCAAATATGAAAGGGGAGTTTGTCACAAGTAATAAAAATAGGGGAAAATAACAAGAAACCTAAGCATTTAGAGGGGGAATTCTTGGGATACGACCGCAATACAGATTAATGTAGATTAATTGTTGAGTACATGCTCTCGATAGAAGATTTATAGAATAATAGTTACTAGGCTGAACTTTACGTGGAAATAACTTCTTTCTCGATCAACTTATCCCGTCTCAAATGGGTTTCACTCAAACACCCACTTTCCGCATGAAGACCACACTACGCCTTACCCCCACTCACTCTCTTGAGTAGACTATTAGCATATGGGACTAGGTATCACTCTCTAAAGTTAAGCCTCATGTTGACCCAATCCTTAGTCCATCAAATGTAATAGTGTTTGTTTCGCAACTTCTCTTTCGAGCAAGCTGAGACACACAAATAAACTTGTATTTGAAACTACGAATTTGTTATATTCATCTATAACTACTAGAAGAAATTGCCATTAAACTACAATTAATCTAATATCCAGAAATACCCAACAACAATCTTAACCCATATTTTCTAAATCACACCACAAGAATGGGGGTTTTTAACAACACATCAAGAAATAGAAATTATACATCCAATAATGTTGAAATTAAATAGGTATGATAAAATAAGCCTTGATTTAGGCAAAGCAAGAAAAATCAAGAAGACCCACTTTCAAATTGAAAGAGATGAAACCCTATTATTATTCAAGTCTTCAAAATCCTGTCAAACTTGGAGTAAAATATGAACAACTAATATTCTAGACAGAAAATCTGAATAATGTTCCACTCTCTAAAAAAACTACAACTTTACTAGCATTTACATCTTTTAGATGTATGTTGCAAGGGACTGTTCAGCACCATTAGTCAAAGTTGCTGGCAGACTCGGTGATTCGCCCATTGGTATAGTTCATTACCTTCTAGTACGACCTTCAGCATCGTCGTGCTTTGGTACATTGCGCAATATAGTACTGCTTTGCAAAGCTACTCGGTGTCGCGTCGACTACTTTGTTCTTCAGCCGATTTTATCCTTTCCTTCAAGGCCAACCACAATGGAAAAAAGGGCGAGTAGGAATCTTTGACGATCCGCAAAGTGGACTTGGCGATCCTTAGCCTTCCATTTCTTCGTTCTTTTTATCCCCTTTGTCCCGTTTTGCGACATATTGTCCATGCTCTCTTTCAAACCTCAAATACCTAAAACTTAAGAGTTTTACCAAATATTAAGATAAAATAAGCATATGAGGATGCTATTTCAACTAAAATATAACCCTAAAGGAGTCCAATTAGTGGACTAATCAACACCTCCACCTTAAACATTTGCTTGTCCTAAAGTAAAACTCAAGTTTAGCAATTCAGCAAGGATGTCCAAAACAGTTAATACACAAGAAATCATGATGAATGTATAAAACAATACAAATTACCTATGCGAGTATCAATTGTGTACTCAAATATTCAAGTTGTAACTCACAACTACCAAAGATTCTTAGGCTCACATTACTTGATTCAAATGTAAGTTCAAGCTCATTAAGTACATTTGAATTCCCTCATACAAATGAATATTTCATGTTTACGCACAACGGTTTAAACAATTAAATGTTAAGGAATTAGATACAACACTCACTCTCAAAAACTGGAAAACAATGCAAGCTTCACCCAAAGGTTGCGCTTATTTTCCATCTATAGTTGTTTCAGCTTTGTCAAGATCAAAAAGGTCTTTATAAAGCTTGTAATGGTGCTGAGTGACAAGGTATGGTAATTTAGTCTTATTAAATAGTGATCCTCCTAAATTGTGAGTCTCACAACACTTCCTTTCTTCTTCCTTCCTCATCTTCGTTAGTGCTCATAAGTCATCCTATTATTCACTTCCATGGATTGCTGCGAAACACTATTTCTTTTGTACTTTATTCCACCTCTTTCTTTTCATTTCTTTTATTTTTTTATCTTTTTATTATTCTATCTTTTTTTATATGGAGGGTTTCCATCTTTGCCACACCATGGGTTAAGGAATACATTTCTTGCACTTCTTTTACTTTTTCCTTTTCTTTTCACCACACCCCTATCTTGGCCTAAGTTGTCTCTTTATATCAAACCAATCATTCATGATGATAACGAGAGATGGATCGAAAAGGGTCTAGTCTGAATCATAATTCTTCCAAAGAAGGTTAAGGTTAAGGTGTGTTCAAGAGAGAGGTTCACACACTCACAAGGGAGGTCATAAAAGAGGTCTATGTCAAATTGGATTACACTCTATAAAATTACCTAAGATCATATAAGGAGAAAGACTTACTTAGTTGAGTGGAATAACTTGGAAAATTCTAGGTGTTGTCACACATGGATAAAGGTGAGCTTATGAAACAAAAGCATTGATACTTATGTTAAAAAAGACTCCACAATTTCTCTAGTGTTCAACAGTCATAACTAGAGAATTAGTTTGATACATGGCTAGTCGCATCGAGATGTAAAGAGTTCACATATTGTCTATCATACTTCATTTGGTCTCATCGTAGTCATACCTTCATGGTTGTTCGATTGCTAGCACTATTCAAGAAATTGGTATAGATTGAAACCGAGACTCAAATTTTATAGTGTTTGCAGGGGATCTCTCATCCGTCAGTTTCTGTGTCACCTACTGCAATAATAGACTCCACCTGGTTTAACAAGTTTCCATATATAGTCTCCCCTCTTCCTTCTCTTGCTCTACTATCAAGTCCTCATTAGCCTCAACTTTCATTGAAATTTTGTTGTTCATGTTCAAATGGCGATTGATCATAAATGTGATGTCCTCTTAAGAGATTCCTCTTTTTCTTGTGATTTTTGCATAAGCAGACTTCTAGTCACTTTTGAGATGATCGCTTAAGCGAACATGGTCTCATATTTGCTAGATTAGAGGCTATTTTCAATCAGTAATACTTTTATCAGCAGGCTTGTTATAGTCCCTAGATTGATTCCTAACTCTTTTCTTTGAAATATACCAAGAAATAGCATTTTTTAAGACACGTTCGTTACACTCTTAAGATACTGTGATTTCCATATCACTATTAAAAGAAAAATGGCAGAAGAATGTGATTTTGAGGAGGAATTTATGGTTTAATATGACCAACGTCTCTTTGTATCTACTCAATCTTAGGAGAATTACTATTTTGATATGATCATAAGAAGTTGCTCATTAGAGATGCATAGCACTTGACACAGTTGATTAAATGCTTCTTAACATCTACCAATTGTTGGAAAACTGTAATTTGCTATGATTTGTAGTTGAAACTTTCAAGGTAAATGCATAATGGGTGAAAGAGTTCTACGCTAAACTCATGGAAATTAACATATTGACAAGGTTTATTACTTTTTGAGGCAAGGTTGTTGACTATGGGCCGAAAGAAATCAATGTACTATATGGGCTGATAGACTATGACACTACGGCCTTTAAGGACAGGTTTTTTGATCCTGGATCTTGGCTTAAATAAAAAATATGCTCGAAAAAAAATGTCCCATGGTCTGTCATAAAGGCTGAGATTCTATTCTCCAATTTGACGACTAATGCAAGAATATGGATGTCTATCTTATGCAGTCGCATCTACAGAAGTTGAAACATTAGAAAATTTGTAGTGTTACATGAACTTATGGTCGCCTTTGTACTTGCTTATATCCCATTGAATATGGGCCACCTAATTGTGAATGAGTTTCAAGAGTTCAATTTCCATTATAGCCTCTCCCTTTTTCCCATTTTGAACACTAAGATATATAAATATGCGAAGTGGAAGTGCTCCCAATCAATACTTAGGTGTAAACAAAAAATCTATTTTTTCCTCAAAAAGTACGTGGTGAGGGCGCGGGGATTAAGATAAAGAATAAGAAAATTTATTCGGTGAACTCAGTGCATGTGGAGGAGGACTGTCGTTTACATCTGAATTTGGGGACACTTAAATAGATGGGTAGTGAGTTGAAGATTGGGAAGGAAATGTGACAAAGCTTACTCAAGGATTGGGTGAGTCATCTTCTAGGCAAGTGTCGTATGCACTTCAAATTGAGTTCCATTCCTACTTAACAGATCAAAGGAAGTAGAAAGATCAGCTTGAAAAATTGGAGAAGACTTACATTTATCAGTAGTTTAAATTATTATTATCACTTCATTATTCCTGAAAATATATTGAGTATTGAAATTTTACTAGAACTTTCAGGCTTATTGAACTGAATATTGTTTGCTTGCTTACTAATTATTAGTATAGACCAAAGTCATGATGATATCTTTACTTGAAATAATAGAATGTTGTGTCAAAATTTAGTTCCTCTTTTGTGCATTACATGGGGACGAACAATAATTTTATGTTTGGTTGTTGATGAGTTGTTAATTTTCACTCATTGAAGCATATTTTTCTTATTATTTTGTGACATATAAGTAGAAAAAGTGGCTAACCAGTCATTTAATTGTGTTCATTTAAGGTGTTGGTTGTTGGGAAGGTGAATAATGGACAAAAGTGGAAAATGAGTTGAACCTTCTAGAAAGTGATACTTAGATGTCGCAACTGAGAACGAGAGTTCGCTTTCATGAACAAGTCTACAATGTCAACTGGTCGCTTAAGCAACCAGCTGATGTTCGCTTTAAGGAAGAAGTTCAAGAAGGTTGGGGTCCCTTTAGTGAACAGATCATGCTTTTTTTGAGAATGGATGCTCGCTTTTGCGACATTCTTTTTCGTGAACTTCGTGCCGTATTTCCGAAGTCCACCTTCCTAGAAAAGACAAAATTTTGAATTTCTCAACCATTTGATCCAAAATCTCACAAAGGGGTGGAACGAATCATTATTCTTCCTGAGAAAATATAAGATTTTGTATTGAATTGTATCTTCTTAGCTTAGAGTAGAGTTAAACATGTATATTTCAATTTCTCGTTGAGACTTTGAAGGCAAGTTGCTCACATTTTAATTTTTTTTTGAAGATTGTCTTCTTATCGGTAGAATCTCTTATTCCGTTCTTATTTTAATGGTTTAAATTCTAGAATTGTGAGTGTAATTATTAATTGTGATTGTGGTTTTTGACTAGAGATAGAAAATTATTTTGGTCTTGATTACTTTTTTTATTGTTTTTGTTTGTGATTCCATTTTTTCATGACTAGGCTTTAAGATAATATTAATTTTTAATCTATGACTTGAGAGTGCATGATTGAATCTAGCTTTATATCTTTGTGGGTTGCTTAAAAGAGAATTTGTGAAGTGGAGAAAGGGTTAATATTCATTTTTGTCTTTATTGAGTGTTGAGTTCCAAATTTCTGTCATCCCAATTATTCCTTTTTTGATATTGACTTTGCCCAAATCTTTTGTGTTGGTGTAATATTTTAATATTAATAAAAATATATATTATATGTCACATTATATGTCATGTTATGTCTATTGATGGATATCACGTTTGTGCCTCTTTACTCTCATCAATTGTGGAAGAAAGTGGTCTTTAGTTTTTATAACTTATATAACCATCAACTCTTCATTTTATTTATTATTCTATATTTATGTCCTATAACATATGTAGCATTTGAGCCATTCATTTTGCAAATTTAGTACCCACTATCTCCTATTCATTGCAAGGAAGAATTTATCACCTATAAATAGTGTAGTCTTCATTTGTGTTGAGATAGGAGAAGAAACAAGATAAGTACAAGAAAATATAGAGTGAAAAAGATGAGTAGTATTATATTGAGGTTAGTGTAGTCAAAAAGAGAGTCGAGCTTAGAAAATATTCTAAGTCTTCCACGATATTCAATATACAAAAGAGCGTATGATATGTTGAAGGAAGGTGTTCTTTTGTGGAACTTTGAATTCTTCAACTAATCCTGAGTTGTTTGAGTTACACAATGTTGTTGAGTTGTTGTATCCTTGAGGGGACAAGTCAAGAGTTATATTGCTGGATCAGTGTAGGTTATGCCGTAGTGGGCTTTAATCTCCTTAAAGAGCTCTAGATATCTGTGCCTCAACTTAAAGAATTGTTTATACATTTTTATATATTTTATTTCAACTGTAATTTATTCTATTTGTGATATATTACACCAACAATTTTAAGGAGATTTATTTTTTGTTACAGTTTGAGAAAATGCAGATATTAAGATAGAGATTTCATCATCATTCGGCTCAAACGTCGCTCTCTTCAAGAGATGGAAGAGAAGAGGTGTACGGTAAAGTATATTTCTGCTTGCTCAAAAGTGGAGAAAAGGTAAATTAAAAAAATTACTTAGTATTTTCAAGAATAAAGTGAATCTACATTTCATTAAAAAAATGATGTTTGAATTCTTTAAATAGTGGGGGTATATGAAATGTTAAAAAAAGAACCGTTGTGAAATTATGATTTCTGCATCCTTGAAAAATGCACTAAAAGAGTGTTACAAGTGCATTTTTATTAATTGTGGAATAAATAACATCTTATTATTTGGCTATAATGTGATGTTTTTTTAGCCATAACATGAGAGTTTTAAATAAATTATGAAAACGACTTTGAGTAGTCATTTCACATGAAGTTTATGCTGAGATACATTTCATTCTTGAAATGAAAAAAGTACAATAAAACATGTGATGAAATTTTCCTTTGTCAAGTCACATAATATGGAAATAATTGTGAAATGCAATTTATTGGTTGTGTGAGTCTTGCAACTCCTTTTGATTCAATTTTGTAAGAAAGTTGTGACAAATGAAAATAAATGGAGTTTTCTAGTATAATAAAAATATAAGCTATGTGACTAACAATTTGACTTAATGTTGTGTTTGCAGTACAAGTACATTGAACGTACAAGCAAACTAGATGAGAAATTTTTTTGTCTTATTTGGTGGGATGAGAAAAACATATTATTTTTATCTATCTCTATTATGAAGGTTGAAGTAAAAAAAATTAATTAATTAAACTTCAACAAGTGAAAAAGTAAATTGAAACACTTTATTTTGAGAAAAATAATTTTTCTAATTTTGATTAAATGTGAAAGCACCAATATAGTGGTTTAATACAATCGTTTTTATAATGATTAATTTAGATTCAAGATGAGAAAAACACAATATTGTGAGATCATATTGATCTTTAGTATACTATCAATGTTGATTGTGTTAAAACTTGTGATAATCTTGCATATTCATGATCTAAGGCCTTAGCAAGATAAAGTGTCCGAAGCACATCGAGGGGGATGAAAATTGTAGCTCATAAATTATGAGTCATATATGAGAAAACCCAACCTGGGGACTAGAGATCCTATAACCAGGTTTAATGGGAAGAACGAATCATATGATGACTTGTTGTGAGATGCACTACTGTTAATTTTATTCAATCCCTATTATGTGAGTGCATTTATCCTAAAATTATTTGTGGAGGTTGACTCTTAAACTTTTAATGAAAGTTTGTATCGTGTATGAGTGTGGTGTCAAATTATAGGACCACCCTTGTAAGATTTCACATATGTGAGTGTGAAGTAGGTCGCTTTTCATGAGAATGGGCTTGTTCTCAAAAACATTCATGAGACCGGGATAGCACAAGGCCATAACGTGCTGGCTATTAAAGCATGTGTTAATACCTTGATTATTGTGTGTAAGCAGTAATTCTTTATTTTCCTTAAGCAATCCTAGTTCAAGTCTAAGACCACTACTGACTCTGTAGTAAATGTTATTGCTTTACTAAGTGAATGTTCAATGCAGAGCACAGGTTCATTATTCATAATAGTCTATCTTCAACTGTATTGTGAAAAAACTCTCTTATCTTAATTTTAAAATGATTGAGGGATTGTTGGTGTGACATTTTAATATTAACAAAAATATATATTACATGTCACATTATATATCATGTTATGTCTATTGATGGACATTACATTTGAGCCTCTTTACTGCCATCAATTGTGGAAGAAAGTGGTCATTAGTTTTTGTAACTTATATAACCATCAACTCTTCATTTCATTCATTATTCTATATTTATGTCTTATAACATAAGTAGCATTTGAACCATTCATTTTGCAAATTTACTACCCACTATATCCTATTCATTGCAAGGAAGAATTCATCACCTATAAATAGTGTAGTCTTCATTTGTGTTGAGATAGGAGAAGAAACAAGATAAGTACAAGAAAATATAGAGTGAAAAAGATGAGTAGTATTATATTGAGGTTAATGTAGTGAAAGAGAGAGTTGAGACAGAAAATATTCTAAGTCTTCAACTATATTCACTATACAGAAGAGAGTATTATATGTTGAAATGAGTGTTCGTTTGTGGAGCTTTGGAATCTTCAACTAATCCGGAGTTGTTTGAGTTATACACTGTTGTTGGGCTGTTCTATCATGGAGGGGACAAGTCAAGAGTTATACTGTGGGATCGTTGTAGGTTATGTCTCAATGGGATTGAATCTCCCTAAAGAGAGCGTAATATGTGTGCCTCAGCCTAAAGATTTTTGTATACATTTTTGTTCATTTTATTTCAATTGTAATTTATTGTATCTGTGGTATATTGCACCAACATTTTTATTAGTTACCGAAATTAGTCTTAATATGATAATTGTGTGTATTGTGTGTTTAGATTCAAATTTGTAGCTAGTCATTCTTTGTCTTTTCTATCGCCGTAAACTTGTTCTATGTGTTATTGGACTCCGACTCTTAGTTGGTTATTTTTATTATTCAAGAGCGTTAGCCGCTTACTCTTCGTACTTGTTTTGAGGGTAATGTGAGGGTTATCATTTTAAGAAATTAAAATAAGAAAAGAACAGAAAATCTGAAAAATAGGTGGTAACATATTAGTAACCGGTAGGTATAAGCTAGAAATTAGGTGATAACATTTGTAGGGGGTAATTACGTATTAGGTAATTAGTATTGGAGGTGGATTAGAATAATATAATAACGTAGTTAGTGTGACTTAGCGCAATGCTAGGAGAAGCAATAAAAATGGTGGTGGAATTGTAATTTGAGAAAAGTATGGAAAGAAAAAAATCAGAATTATAGTGAAAATTAGAATGGATGAGGACGATGGATTTGAGGATGCAGGCACAGGGACACCTTTGTCTGCGATAGCTGAGGCATTTGAGGAGCTTTCATCAAACCATGATCTTATGCTCAAGCCTTTTTGTCATGCTTGTTCCCTTCTTTCTGTCCTCTTCGGGTCTCTAGGGATCGCTTTTAAATTTGCTGAGCTTGAATATGTTTCAAAGGTCTGTCGGTCTATCTGTCTTTTATGGGTGCCACAACATCCTATCATTTTTTTAAGCAAATAAAATAAATTCCATAATGTCTTCGCTTTCAGGTGCGTGATCTTACAGAAGCATCAGAAATATTTGGCAGTTTGAACAGTATCCTTGATTATGATGTTAGAAATGATACAGTAAGAACACCAGGAAGCCTTTCACGCAATTTACGCAGAGTTCGTCAGGGTCTAGACCTAATAAGGGCTTTGTTTCAGAATTTTATTTCAACCTAGTATGTCTCTTGATTAACTCAAGTTGTGCATACACCCAAATGAATATTGTTTTCATTTACCTACAATTCTCTCAAAATTGATGTTTTTCGTTTCATTCTGATGCATATATGATATATCAATTTCAATCTACTTTCACTTTTAACGCTCTCTAATCCTTATAGTCTCTCTATAGTGACGACTCGCTAAAAGAAGCTGCTTCAATGGCGTATGCAAAAGTTTGTGCACCTTATCATACATGGGCTGTCAGAACTGCTGTATCTGCTGGCATGTGTGCTCTTCCAACAAGGGACCAGCTTCTTATCAAGTTAAATGAGACTGGTCAGTTTACTTTCTCTCATGCAAATTATTTGCACAATGTGTTGCTGAAAATAACGAATGGCTGTTACTCCGCAATATAACAATTGACTCCAGCGAGATATGTATGTCTCGTTGTTGTGATAACATGACATGTCACATATAACACATCCTTCAAGTAGATTGTTTTACTATATGGGGCTTTGGGAACTTGTTATTGCTTCCATTTTGAATCCCAATCCAGATGAGCTACATGACGGGTTTGTCTTCTATTATTAAAATCTAAGCACCGCATGTTTCTGCCAATTGTTAGGATAACTTCTCTTTTGAATGAATTGAATAAAACTCTAATTTTTTTTTTATCTTGACCACCAACCATAGAATAGGAGGTAAGATTTATGTCCCTTTATTCTACTTCTACTATTGCTCAGCTATTAACCCACCTCAAGGGTAGTTTAAAAAAAACAAAAAAAAGAAAAAGATAGGAACTGTGTATAATATCTTTAATCAGGTGGCCCACTTCTCTGAGTAGCCGCCATGTATTAGGCTTGGATGTTTAAGTTGTAACTTTACGTTGAAATTATTTGAATTACATTAATGAAGTAGCAAGAAGAAGGATCAGTTAAACTTGTTTTGGCAGCATTGTTCTGTATATAGGAAGGCAGGCATTCACTTGTTTCCTCCAAATAATAATTATTACTTATTGTTGCTACTATATATGTCAGATGATTCAGCGGAGAGAGAAATGAGAAGATACATTGATGCGTCACTTCCGATCATTGAATACATTGACAAACTGTATATTTCAAGGAATGTAAGCTTGGACTGGTGATCTCTTCACGTTTGCTTGCGAAGTAAACAACAAAGAGAAAAATTAATTCTCATTGCCACACGACATGTATGCATCTACTGATGGAAGTATCGACTCTCTGTCTCAGAAAATTAAATTTATGCTTTAGGTTGGAAATTTGTACCAAAAGTAGTTTTAGTAAATACATCAACTCCTTATTAGCAAGATTTAATGAAAAACAAATTAGTACGTACTACTGAGTATTCATAATTGTGGAACCAGATGCGATTGAATAAAAAGTGGGCAAGATTAGAATAATTTATATTTTTGGAATGAGGTAATGATAAAAAAAATGGAGTATATAATAGTTTAAAATAGGTAGAAGATAAGCAATTGAGATAAGGTTAATCTAACTCTAAAGTCTAAAGTAAAGTCACGAGATTTGTGTTTGTAGTTGCGCCCTTACGGTGTCCATATAATACAAAATCAAGACATTAGACGGACTCAGTTGAAACCTGCAATAAGCTCTTCATTTAGTTTAACATAAAATTGTGTCTTTATCCCCTAAACTAAAGATCAGATGGTGGTATTGACCTTTTTTGAAATTCAACCCATCGAGATCATAGTGTTTTGTTGTTACCCTTCATAGATCTGGTAATAGATTATAAGAGCTTTCACATATTCTAAGCAGCTTGTACGTTGCTATTCCAAGATCGAGTGTCTCATCTCTTCCAAAAACATAGATGGGGAAAATAATATCAAAATAATAAAACAAGAATTAGGATAAGTACTACTACAATAATATACTTGCTCCGTTAAAAAGAGAATAACACTAATATTTTTTTAGTAAGTTTAATAAATAATGTCTCTTTCCTTTTTTAACAATAGTTTAACTTTAACTTTCTACCTGACATGTTTAAGACCACAAGATTAAATAATATTTTCGTTCATTTGGCTTAACTTTAATTTAGAACCACAAGATTAATAAGTCTTCATTCTTTTCTTAGTCTCTGTCCAAGTCAAACTAGACTATCCTTTTTTAAACGGAGGGAGTATATAAATAAGATGTGAATCATACTAGGCACTATCCTGAGAAACTATTTCAATAGTGTGAAATGTCTTATCAGGATTAAACAAGTCTTCTCTAATTAATTAGAAGATGGAGGAATCAAAAAATTATAAATAATATTGTAGACAATAAAATTCTCATCAAAATAACCATAATCAATAACGGAAAATTATGCAACAATATCCACGATTCCGCTGAATTCGCCTTTTCAAATATAAATTCAAGGGCTTTAGATCTTGTGCTTGAATCTCAAATGAACTTGATCTTGACTCTTATTTGAATTTATGGGCTTCAAACTTGTTCTTGAATTCGATAGTTTTGTTCTTGATCTTTCTTGAACTTGAATACCTTAATTCTTAATGTTGTAGCTTCATAAAAAATTTTATGGCGTCTGTACCACGAATTTTCTTTAGATTTTTGCATAGAATTTTCTATCTTTTTTCTGAATCATGAGAACTCTTATTTATAGTTTTATAATAGGGTAGTTGCGATTGGAGGAGAACTCCTTTCTGCCAATTATATTTAACTAACATGACAGATGTCTTTTATGGAGCAGTCTTGTGATTTAACACATGTCATGATTCTATTGGTTCTTATTAGACTTGGCATGTCACATCATTTGCACAGGTGGCGCCAAGATGGACCTCTAGAATGAGATGAAATTGGGCTTCACAAATTGAACTCATCCATTGTAGATCAAATCAATTAATTTAGATTTTAATTAAGTTCATATTTATTGGACTTAATTATTTAACTCA
The DNA here is from genome assembly GCF_036512215.1 of Solanum lycopersicum. Taxonomy (NCBI): domain Eukaryota; kingdom Viridiplantae; phylum Streptophyta; class Magnoliopsida; order Solanales; family Solanaceae; genus Solanum; species Solanum lycopersicum. The sequence goes on along the minus strand of NC_090811.1, from coordinate 39,231,588 downwards.
ATTATATTAATCCATTATGTTTATTTGGATTAATATATTTATGAATATAATATAATCAGAATTAGTTCATAAATTTATATTTAATAAATTTTAATTGATTACAAATGCCCCCTACTTCAAGTCATGTCGAGATATTTTATCTTTTAGAGACTAGTTTTGAAGCATTAATCGGTTATTAAATTCATCTTCAGTTAAATAAAATAAACTAATCTATGTAACTTCACTGATTACTTGGAAGATTCCAATCAGTATTAGAAGGATATATATATATATATATATATATATATATATATATATATATATATATATATATATATATATATATATATATATATATATATATATATATACTTCCGTAACTTCCAACACAGGCATATACTTCAGATGGTCTCTTGAACGGAGGGGGCTAATTTAAGGGTCCACATTTTAATTTTCTTTGTTATTATTAATAGGATTGTCACTGCATCAAAATAAAAAAATTTGTCTTCTATTCGTATTGCGATGGAGCCACCGTTCCATGTCTCCAAATTTGTAAACAATTAGGTTACAACTTATTTCAACACCACAAATCTTTCCTTGTTTTATTCGAAGTGACCATTCGCCTTAGTTAAAAATGAAGTATAATTGAATTAGAAATTTTAAATTCTACTCAATTTCATATTCATATATATATATATATATATATATATATATATATATATATATATATATATATATATATATATATATTATATGCCTTAGTCCAAAAGGAATTGTCATTGAACTAGGAATTGTAATCCTACTACATTTCATATTCATATAAGGTCATATTTGTTTGCACTTAATGAAGGTTTAAATCTTAATAATCAGATTTGTCTCATTCAGTGTGTTTGGTTTTTTATGACTAGATCTTAATTATTTAGATTAAGTTTATTATGATTGTTTGTTTTATTTTCTTAGGAACCTCTTATTGTGGCTGAATACATCTAAATGAAGCATATCTGAAATATACTTTTAATATCATTCAGACTCCAAAATTAAAATAATATTTTAATTCAAGAAAATCACATCAACTCATAATTTTTTTCTTATTTAATTAATGTTAATAACATGCTTACCCGTTATAATTTCCTTAGTTCTTACTAGCTTAATATACATATTATACTTTTATAAATTAATCAATATATTTGAATTGATAAAAATTCATGATATAATATTTAGCACGATGTCATAAAATAAGAAAGTATTAATTATTTAATCAATAACAATAACAAATCCCATAATAAACTAAAATATTTTCATAAACATTATATTACTACTATATATAAACTATTTTACATTGCATCATATTAGATTCTCAATGTTTTTGAGTGCAAAGAATAGTCATACTAATGATGTAACTTAATGTTAAATTTTTAATAAGATAAATCATATTACCTTTTTACAATAAGAATATTCAAAATATTATTTTATGTAAAAAAATTATTTTACTAAAATGAGGTTTCTATAATATTTTATTGATATACCATTATATTTTCTATTTACATTGAGATATTGAAAACAAACAATTTCAATAATTCAGTGTTCAGATTCAGAGACTATATCTTTATATTCAGATATTTATTCAGATTTACACATCAATATCTCAATGCATATCTTAACATTGAGATGTGTATTAATATTCAGACGTCTTATTCTTAATAGAAATAAATGAGGCCTAAATGTTTTATTGCCCAAGCCAAAAAGAAATTGTAATTAAACTAGAAAAAGAATTTAATTCACACCACAAAACATATATAAATAGACACGCTGTCTCCATAATTTTATCTTCAATTACAGATTGTGAGACTACGATGAAAAAGGAATAATTCAATGTAATCTCCCTCTCTTTTTCGTAAATTCATCGCTTTTTCCACAATTTGGCACAACTAAACAACTAAAAGATTAAACATACAATAATTTGATCATAAGTTGTGAAGGGATGAATTTAACATCCCCGCCTTGAAAAATTATTAAATTGAGGCTTTACTAGAATATCGTGAAACATTCTCTCCTTGAAAAAAATACTACTCTCAAGGTGTTACAATGTCCAGAATACATAACAAAGTGCCAGCCTTGAAAAGAATATTACTCTCATGGTTTTACAAGGTCTTGAATATTTAGCCAACATGAGGCTTTACTAGAATACCGTGTAACATCCCCGCCTTAAAAAAATACAACTCTTAATGTCTTACAAGGTCTCAAATACTAAACAAACATGAGGCCTGACTAGAAGAATGTGTAACATTCCCACGTTGAAAAAACTACTACTCTCAAGGTGTTACAAGGTCCCGAATACTTAACTAAGTTGAGTCTTTATTAGAAATTTGTGTTTCACGTGTCCACCTAGAAAATTCTACTCTCAAGGGTTTACAACGTTCCAAATACTTAAGCATAAGGTGTGAAGGGAAGTGTTTAATGATCCCAACTTGAGATTAACAAATTGAAGTTTTATAAGATGTTTTTTAGGATAAATCCGCGAAAAGACAAGTGTAAGGTGCGAAGGGACAAATATTGTCCACCTTAGACATTGGAATTTAAACATCCTTTTAAGTATAAACTCATGAAAGAATAGCTTAAGGTGGAAGGGACAAATCTTGTCCACCTTAAGACAAGAAAATTTAAAGATTCTTTTAAGGATAAATCTGTGGAAAGTCTATCTTAAGGTGCCAAAGGGCATGTTTTTCCGCCATAAGTCATGAAAATTCAAAAATCCTTTCTAGCACAAATCCTTGGAAATTCTAGCTTAAGGGGCAAAGGGAAAAGTTTTTCCACCTTAAGACATACAAATTTAAACATTCTTTTAAGGATAAATCCATGGAAAGTCTAGATTAACGTTCAAAGGGACAAGTTTTCAACCTTAAGGAATAAAAAGTAAAAGATTCGTTGAAAGATAATCCACTATAGGGCTAGCTTAGGTTCAAAGGAACAAACCTCGCCCACCTTAAAGCATGAAATTCAACAACATGCGCATTTGGAGGATTTGGAGACTTCTACTTACATACTTGTAGTCTTACTTTCACACTTAGAGAATTTGAATAATTCAACTTCTATACTTAAAGAATTTAAATACTTAACTTGTAAACTCGAAGAATTTAAAGATTTCAACTTGTATACTTTGCCTAATTTAAAGACTTCAACTTGTGTCTGTTGCCTAATTTAAAAAATTAAATGTACTGTTAAGAAAGTCATAATTTATAATGGTTTGGCCCCTCCTTTGAACCATCAATACTTCGTACAAGCCTAAAGTTGATGGAGTAAAAGATAAAATAAAATACTAATTTCTTTGACTATCATGTGATAGTTCAAGTGAGAAATTTGATTTGTTTACACTCATGCAACTGAACTTAGAATATAATTCTAAGCACCTACATACCCAGTTGAAGAGGATCAAGTCACAACATAGTTCTATGTGATTGAGTGATTTTTTTGTGCTGTACAAAGTTTATACTTTTGCGGGGCAAGAGTACCGTGCAGTTTAGGCTTGTACATTAAGGAGCATCACTTTATTTCATGGATTGTACCTCTTTATTAATTTGCTGTTAATAGGACCGATTCGTAAGCCATAAACATCAACAAGCTTATAAGTGCCATTTGAATATGCTTCATGTACGACACATAATCCATCCCAATTTGACGTAAATTGTAGCACCCCATATCCAAAATAGACCAAAAACCAGTTTTTCAAAAATCTATAGGTGCAAAAGACGATGACCATCGACGGACCATAGTCTGACCCACGGTTTCTCCTGCACATCCGTCGATTGAGTTAGAAACCACCCAAAATCTCAATCCAGAAAATTTGACTAAGTGTCGAACGACAGAGGAACCGACGATCCGTAGGTCAGACTATGGTCCATAGTCTATATCTTTCGATCGACACCCCAATCACCCACTCTCTGATAAGAAACATGATTGACCAACATGGTTCACACATATACCTACAGTCCCAAGGTTTGACCGTAGGTGAGAAATAGCAGACAGTTAGGGCGGAAATGCAGTTGAGTCAACTTCAAATGATCATAACTCTCAGCACAAAATGAATTAGGTATCCCATGACCTACCAAAAGAGATATTATTTAATTAGATTTCCAGCCACCAACCTTGCTAAAATCAGACCTTCGAGTAAAAAGTTACAAACTCAAACAACGGATCATCGATGGAACGATGGACCAACAATGGAACAACGGACCGTCTATCTATGTCGTGTTTTGTCAGATACTAATTTATTTAGGGGTGTTTTGGTCTTTCCCACTTCATTTTAAACCCTAAAGTACATCGTTTTGACCCTAAATAATCAGATTTTAGTCAATTTAATCCTAGAAACATAACTAAGACATACCCTAAGTCAATTCATTAATCAAAACTTAGAAAATTAGAAGCAAGAAAGGAGGAAAAGGTCAAGAACCCAATTTCAAGAATGCAGCAAGGTTCCCGCAGTTTTATCCCTGAAATCTGAAGTGTTTCTCCGTTAATTTCATCACCAGGTATGTGGGATTTCACTATTGGGTTCCTTTCACCAATTGGGTCCCTAGTTTTCAGTTAGTTCTTGATTCTCTTATCATAATTAAACCTAGGGTTTCTAGAACTTTGATAAAACTTCATGAATTTATTAAATATATGTTCCAAATAAGTGTTTAAAGTTATTATTAAGTTTATCACATGAAATTTCAGAACCTCAGCTATGTATTTCTTTAGTTCTAGGATTACATATGCTAGGTTAGATATTTAAGCTATTCAGTTATACATGCCTCAATTACTATTGCATCATTATTAGATTAAATGTTGCATCATCCGTTTGCATGTTCAGTTTTGAGCTATCCAGTATTTAAAGAAACTCAGTCATAGCCAGTTAATTACATATATCATGGGAGTAGCATAATAATGATTTGGACTAGGGTTCATCGTACCCAATTATTCCCAGAAATACTAGCCAAGTATGTTTTAAGTCCACTACGTGGGCAATTAGTTGAATGATCACAGCAGCATGCCTTTATACCTTTGGCAGGGTATATTGGGTTCTCTCGATAATTCATATACATCGGACTCCACATTTAGCTCATGTGGTTTTATTGCCGATTATTAGTAGCTCCCACAGTTCATTCAGACTCTCTTGCATTGATGATGTATCAATATACTTAGTATTTAGTTTCAGCATGTTATAAATTGGTCAATGAATCAGTTAACACAGAACTCTCTAAATCATGTTCAAATTATTATACTTGCTTTTGTGCTTGTTGAATTATGTTTTATTTAAGCTTTATTATATCCTACACGCTCAGAAGCTTTCAAGTATTGACGTATATGTGCGCTACATCTTCTCGTGATGGAGGTTTAGGTTCTCAGCACCTAGATCACGCATAGATCTATTTCCGATCTTCAATTCAGCAGATTTAGTGGTGATTCCTCATTCTCTAAGGACAATAGTCATGAGTTTATTTTAAGTATTTAGTCTTTTAGTTTTAGTATTTGATAGATTTGGTTGGGGCTTGTCCTATTATTTCTTGTTTAGTTTAGGGTTTATTTTTCAGACATAGTTAGTTTCAGCTTAGTATTGAGTTAATAACTTCTTTGTATTAAACTCATTGATTTCATTTATCTTAGCTATAAAATATGGGTATTCCCCATCTTTTCAGTTTAAATTATGATTTAGCTTCCGCATTGCATTTATTATCTTTAATATGCTCATGATCATGCTAGCCGGGTTTGCTTGGGATCACATATGGTCCTAGGTTCCGTGTCCACGTCTCGGGGGTAGCTCGGGGAGTGACAAAACATTGTATCATAGAACTAGTTTCAAGAGTCTTAGGATGTCAAAAAATGCGCAGTAAGTAGTATCCTTTCCATGGGTGTGAAGTGCACCACATCTAATAAGAGGGAGGACACAAAGTGTTTTTAGGAAAACATTACTTTGTTGTTACTCTTATCGTGTGTAAGGTATGATCAGATTCCATTCTAACTCGACATTGTGTGCTTAAGATAATGCCTTCTCGTAGAGCTTAGGCATGGAATTCTAATGCACACAATACTAATGCAGTTCCTCTATTATCAGATAAGGAAGTTCTAATGTAGAGTTTCAGAACACCAATTCAGCTTATGGCTTAGAGTATGACCAACTAGAACAATCAGAAGGTTGAGTGTGATAAGCTAAGGGAACAAGCTAAGGAGAATAAGAAGGCTAGGACTGGGAACTATGACTATTCTCATAAAAAATTGGGTAGTGGAAATTGCTCACAGAGTCAGCAGAATCTTTCAGTTCCTACCCCTTTGTCAGCTAGTGTTCCATCCTCCAAGAACATCTATGACTAGACGGGTAGAATACTAGGCTCTAAATCTCAGGAAAGTGTTTCAGGCACTAAGACTTACCCCACTTGCCCTAAGTATGGTAAAAACTATCTGGTTGGGTGTGGTCATTATGGTCACAGATTGAGGGATTGTTCTTCTAGACAGGGTCAAAGAGGTGGAAATGGAAAATCTCAGTCTACAACTTCAGCAGCACCACCAAGTCGCCCAACTCAGCAGGGTAACTCATTTTGTACAGATGGCGGTCAGCGCCAGAACAGGTTGTATGGTCTTTAGGCTCGTCAGGATTAGGAAGGTTCTCCTTATGTACTTACTGGTATGTTACGTATCTCTGACCTTGATGCTTATGCATTGTTAGGTCCAGGGGTTACTCTTTCATTTGTAACTCCAAACATAGCATCCAATTTAGTGTTAGTCAAAAAATTCTCTCATAACCTTTCTCAGTCTCTACTCCAATCAGTGACCCAGTTATAGATAGACCGGTATACAAAAATTGCCCTGTCACAATATCTCCAAAAGTCACCTCAGCAGATCTTGTAGAGTTAGAAATGGTAGACTTCAATGTTATTCTAGGTATGTATTGGTTCTTTTTATGCCTCAATCTATTGTAGAACTAGGATTGTCCGTTTTTAGTTCCCAAATAAACCAATCTTAGAATGGAAAGGTAGTAGCTAAGCGCGTATGGGTCCATTTATTTTTTACGTTAAGGTCATAAAGATGATCTCTAAGGGTTATCTCTATCATCTAGTTTGGGTTAAGGATTCTAGCTCTGAAACCCCAACTCTTGAGTCAGCTCTAGTAGTCTGTGAGTTTTTAGAAATATTTCCAGAAGATCTTCCCGGACTCCCTCCCGAAAGAGAAATCAACTTGGGAATTGATCTCTTTCCAGATACCCAACCTATTTCTATCCCTCCTTACAAAATGGCTTCAGAGTAGCTTAAGGAATTGAAAGACCAGTTGAAAGACATTCTAGATAAGTGCTTCATCAGACCTAGTATTTCACCATGAGGTGCGTTAGTGTTGTTCGTAAAGAAGAAAGATGGTTCGCTTAGAATGTGCATTGACTAAAGATAGTTGAACAAAGTAACAATCAAGAATAAGTATCCCATCCCCAGGATTGATGACTTGATTGACAAACTTTAGGGTGGTAGTCACTTCTCAAAGATATACCTCCGATCGGGTTATCATCAGCTTAGAGTCAGAGATAGAGACATTCCAAAAACAACCTTCAGAACTCGGTATGGTCATTACGAATTTATAGTTATGTCATTTTGACTAACTAATTCTCCTGTGGCTTTCATGGATTTGATGAACAGATTGTTCAAACAGTACTTAGATGTGTTAGTTATCGTCTTCACTAATTATATCCTTATTTACTCTAGGAATAAGGAAGAACATGCGAGTCATTTGAGAATTCTCTTACAGACTATCAAGGATCGCCATTCATTTGCTAAGTTCAGCAAATGTGGATTCTGGTTGAAATCCGTTGCTTTCCTTGGTCACATTGTATCTAGCGAACCGAGTGGATTCACAAAAGATAGAAGCAGTGAAACAATGGCCAGACATACCTCTGCTACAGATATCAAAAATTTCTTAGGTCTAGCAGGTTAGTATAGAAGGTTCGTGGAAGGACTTTTATCCATTGCCTCACCATTGACTAGGTTGACTCAGAAGATGGTGAAGTTCCAACAGATAGATGATTTATAGAAATGCTTCACAGAATTGAAAACTAGATTGACTACAACTCCTGTCTTGTCTCTACTAGAGGTTCAAATGATTATGTGATCTATTGCGATGCATCCAAAGTTTTCCTTGGTTGTGTGTTAATGCAACGAGATAAGGTTATAACTTATGCTTCTAGACAGATTAAGGTGAATGAGAAGAACTATCCAACTTATGACCTCGAGCTTGCAGCAGTACTGTTTTGCACTCAAGATCTGGAGACACTACATGTATGGTGTTTATATAGATGTGTTTACTGACAATAAGAGAATTTAGTATGTGTTTATCTTGAAGGAGTTGAATATTCGCCAAAGGATATGGCTTGAGTTCCTGAAGAATTATGATATGAGTGTGCATTACCATCCTGATAAGGCGAATGTAGTAGCAGTTACTCTTAGTAGATTATCTCTGGGTACTGTAGCCCAGGTTCAGAAAGAAAGCAAGGATCTAGTGAAGGATGTTCACAAGCTTTCTCGCTTTGGAGTTTGTCTTATGAGCTTATCATACAATGGTGTAACAGTTCACAATGGGGAAGAACCTTCTTTGGTAGTGTAGGTTAAGGAAAAACAAGATAGTGATCCAATCGTGCGTAAGCTTAAGGGTGCAGTCCATAATCAGAGAATCGAGGTTTTCTCCCAAGGGGGAGATGGTGTACTTCTCTACCAGGGTAGATTGTGTGTTCGTGATGTAGGCGAGTTGAGATAGCGTATTCTTGTAGAATCCTATAACTCCAGATGTTCTATTTATCCAAGTGCCACTAAGATGTACCGCAATATGCGGGAAGTCTATTGGTGGAATGGCGTGAAGAAGGATATAACGAATTTTCTGAGTAAGTGCCTCAATTGCAAACAAGTCAAGGTAAAACATCAGAAACCAGGGGGTATGACCAAAGAGATCGACATTCCTACTTGGAAGTTTGAAGTAATCAATATGGATTTCATCGTAGGGTTACCGCGTACACGCAGACAACATGACTCCATTTGGGTAATTGTTGATAGGATTACTAAGACTTCTAGCTTTCAGCAGAGGACTATGCCAAACTTTACATTAATGAGATTGTGAGGTTACATGAGGTTCCTTTCTCTATAATCTTTTAGATAGAGGACCTAAGTTTTCCTCTCATTATTGGATGTCATTTCAGAAGTGTCTTGGTACTCAACAAAACCTTAGCCCAACATTTCATTGATAGACAGAGCGTACCATTCAGGCCCTAGAGGATATTTTAAGGACTGGTGTGATCGATTTCAAAGGTAGTTGGGATGATCACCTTCCTCTTATTGAGTCCGCCTACAATGATAGCTACCATTCTAGCATTCAAATGGCCCCTTATAAGTCTTTGTATGGGCGTAGGTGTAGATCTCCTATTGATGGTTTGAAGTAGGTGAAGCAACTTTAATAGGGCTACTGTCCTTTATGCTAGGGAGAAAGTGCAACTCTGTAGAGATAGAATAATACAATCCAAATATGTGAGAAGAAGGGAATTAGAGTTCCAAGTGGATGATTGGGTTTTCTAAAACTCTCACCTATTAAAAGGATTATGACATTTGAAATAAAGGTAAGCTCAGTCCTAGATATGTAGGCCATGATATGATTTTGAAAAAGGTTGGAAATGTATCATATGAGTTAGAGTTTTCGGCAGAATTTGCAGAAGGGCATCCGGTCTTCCTCATCTCACTCTTGAATAAGTGTGTGGGTAATCCAACCTCCATAGTTCCATTAGAGAGTGTGGCGGTGAAAGATAGTCTTTTTTATGAGGATGTACCAGTGGAGATTCTTGACCGTCAGGCTTGGAGGTTGAGATATAAAGAAGTCACTTCAATCAAGGTTTTGTGGACGAGTCAATCCATAGAGGGAGCTACTAGGGAAGCACAAAAAGCCATGAAATCCAATTATCCTCACATCTTTCCTTCCGATTTCACTCTAGCTTGAGGTAATAGTTCCTCTTCAGTTTACTATTCATTCATGCGTGGATTCAGTATTAGAATTATGTTCCTGCAGTTTGTACTTGTATTTTAAACGTATTTTCATGTTCTCGAAACTCGATTCAGTTATAAAGTCAGTTCTATGTGTTTAGTAGTAGGGTTGAGCTCTCTCCCTCTATTCAAGCTAGTTTAGTATTCATTTGAGGACAAATGTTCCCAAGGGAGAGATAATGTAACACCCTGTATCCAAAATAGACCTAAAACAAGATTTTTCAGAAAATATACAGGTGCAAAAGACGGTGGCCATCGATGGACCGTAGCCTGACCCACCGTTCGCATTGCACATCCGTCGATTTGGTCATAACCGACCCAAAATCTCAATCCTGAAAATTTGACGAAGTGTCGAACGACGGACGCACTGACAGGCCATAGGTCAGACTACAGTCTGTAGTCTGTATCTGTCGATCGACACCCCATTCACCCACTCTTTGATAAGAACCAAGATTGACCAATATGGTTAAAAAATGGATCTCCGGTCCATTGGTTTGAGGGTAGGTGAGAAATATCAGACAGTTAGGGGGAAAATGTAGTTGGGTCAACTTCAAATTACCATAACTCTCATCACAAAATGAATAAGGTATTCCATGACCTACCAAAATATAGATAATTTAGTTAGCTTTCCATAGCCACTGACCCTAAAATTTGACCTCAGACTAAAAGTTTATGCCTATTTTGGTAACGGCCTGTTGAACAAGCTCAACCTACGAACCCAAATGACGAACCGTCTGTCCAGGTCTTCGTTTGGTCCGACATCAATTTACCTAGGAGTCTTTTTGTCTTTTCCCATTTTGTTTAAACCCTAAGATATGTCGTTATGACCCTAAATCATCAGATGTTAGTCAATTTAAGCCTAGAAACATAACTAAAACTTACCCTAAATCAAATAATTAATCAAAACATAAAAAATTAGAAGAAAGAAAGGAGAAAAAGGTCAAGAACCGTAGTTTAAGAATGCAACAAGGTTCCAGCAACTCCAACCCCAAAATCTAATTGTTTCTCCGTGAATTTCATCACCAGGCATGTGGGATTTCACTAGTGGGTTTCATTCACCCATTCGTCCCTAATTTTTTTAGTCAGTTCTTGATTCTCTTATCATGATTAAACCTAGGGTTTCTAGGACATTGATAAAACTTCATGAATTTATAAAATATATGCTCCAAATCAGATTCTAAAGTTATAATTCAGTTTATCGCATGAATTTCAGAACCCTAGCTTTGTATTTCTTAAGTTCTTGAATTACACATGCTAGGGTCAGATATTTCAGCTATTCAGTTATACATGCCTAAATTATTAATGCATCATTAGTAACTTAAATGTTGCATTCTTAGTTTTCATGTTCAGTTTTAAGCTATCGAGCATTTACAGAAACTCAGTCATAATCAGTTAATTACATAATTCATGGGAGTAGCATAATACAGAGATGGACTAGGGTTCAATGTACCCAATTAGTCCCAGAACTACAAGCGAAGTAGGTTGTAAATCCCCTCTGTAGGCAATCAGTTAAGTGATCATGCCAGCATGCCTTTAAAACTTTGTAGGATATATTGGATCATCTCGATGGGGCGTATAAATCGGACCCCACATTTAGCTCATGTGGTTTCTGAATTCTCTATATCATGTTCACATTATTATACTTGTTTCTGTGCTTGTTGAGTTATGTTTTATTTCAGCTTTATTCTATCCAACATGCTCAGTACCTTTCAAGTGCTGACACATACGTGCGCTACATCTTCTTGTGATGTAGGTTCAGGTATAGATCGAATTTGATCTTCAGTTCAGTAGATTCAGTGGTGATTCCTCAATCTCCAGGACAACAATCATGAGTTTCTTTTCACTATTTTTACTCTTGTAGTTTTAGTTTTGGATAGATTTAGCTGAGACTTGTCCAAGTATTTCTAGTCCAGTTTAGAGACTGTTTTTAGACATAGTTACTTTAATCTTAGTATTGAGTTAATAACTTCTTAAAATTAAACTCATTGAATTCATTTATCTCACTTATAGAGTATGGGTATTTGCCATCTCTTAAATTTAAATTATTATTTATCTTCCGCATTCAGTTTATTATCTTTAGTATGCTCATCATTATGCCAACATGGTTAGCTCGCATCTCTATGGTTACCGCGAGAACATCGTCTCCAACTGGAAAGCACCTCTAGGGAACCTTCTTATTGAAAGAACGAGATAGACGAGGTTGATAACATTCAAGGTTTTATGGGGATTCTCTCATCTTTTCATCAAGTTGCTTCTGATTCAGCAAGACACAACGAGAAACTTTTTTCTTCAGTGAGACCTTCTTGAATAACAAGTAGTAAGGAAGGTATTTGACGGGCGAGTGACAGGTTTCCTTCAAATCCAAAAGCAATTGAACATGGTGTTGCTTTAGTTTGAGTATGGTATTTTTTCCTATATGCCCATAAATCTTCTTCCATTCTTTCATGTCAAACCCGTTAGGAATTGGAGAAAATTTTCATCAGAAGGTTGCATTGGGTCGTATTGTATGCTTTAGTAAGACCATTGGCGGCAGCATGATACATAGAAGATTTACGCTACATGATACATAGAAGATTTACACTGCTTGAGAAGTAATTTGTTGATGCCAAGATGCACAAGTGTACGCCAAAAGAGTTTGGAAGTGGTCCCATAATATCCAATCCCAGGCGTCAAATAGAAAACATGTGATAGTAGGGTGCAGGACATCAGGGTTTTTGGTATTGATGCACTTCTACCTTTGCCACCTTTTAGTGCTTGATTTATTCCTCCTCCTCCAATTTCTTCACAATTTTCCCTCTAATTGGTTTCTTGGATGATACTTTTTGTAAGCTTAACTTGTTGCGTCTTCACCTAGTTACAAGAATCCAACCTTCATCACTATCTATACCAACCTCCTGCTTCAATGACTCTTCTTTATGATTTTCAAAGACAGATATTTGGACCGGATCGAGTGATCTGAATTTGAAAGAGATGTTGTTAGAACTAGCGTTCTCATCATAGATGACAATTTTCTTTTCGTTAACCAATCTCATCACTCTATCCTTTAACACAAAAGATTTTCAAGACGATTACTCACAAGTCTAAGATACTAGCAATAATTTGGATCATCATCATTTCCAGCTTCATTGGGTCTGTCACGACATAGTGGTATACCCTTGAAGAAATGGTATCCTCAAGTCGCTACATGGCGAAGTATACTTCAAGAAGTATCACACAGGCCTCTCGTATCAATCATCGCATAATATAAACTCTAAAATAAGAATGAATTCTAAACTTTATTCACACACAAAGAAATACTTTCATTTATACTCAGGCGGAACACTTTCATTAAAACATCTATCTTTACAACGTCTCTTTAAACCATTTAATACTTTTAATGTATAACATAGGGACTATACAAGACTTAGAAATAAAGATTGAAGACATAAAATAAACATGTGGGTCTATTTCTTGAATCAATGAGGACTCACCAATACATTATCTTCAACCCTTAGAAAACTATCTGTCCTTCATGACATATCAAGACATCAAACTCTTCACACTTTAGTCATAAAGGGAAATAAATGAGGGGGTTAACATATTGAATGCACTAAGTATGGAAGCCATGCAAAAACCATGAAAAAAGGACATTTAGTATAGAAACATGATTTCATGATATTATGATAAAAAAATTCATAAAAGAGTTTAAGAGACATAATCTAAGTCACTAATCACATATAAAACACAATTAAGTAACATCAACAACATAAGTATATTCACATAGACCCCCTACCAAAAGTTATCGTAAGGCTCACCTAAGTAAGTTTTGAAGTGGCCACCCATAAAACCCTTTCACACATACTTAGATAATCCTCAAGACTACCTCAACTAGGTAATATTAACACATAACACATCACATAAGTCCATATTCAGTACAAAAGTCATTACATCATAAAAACTTCCTACCTAAGGCTAATCTAAGAATCACCTAAGTAAAACATGAAGAGACCTCCATACACCGTGTTCAAGCATATCTAAGCATTCCTCAAAGCTACACTAGATAAGTACCTTTTTATAAGACATACTTAATTTAGAAATTATATTTCCATTAAAACCATTTTGAGAGAAAACCATATATTAAGATGACTTCACCTATTGGTCTTGGAAAATACCTAGGGAACCGACATACTGGCATTTTCATAGCCTACTCGGGCCATGTTTAGATCGTGTCCCATTCCATAACCTGAACGTTGTAGAGCTTCCCCAACATTAGAATGTATCCTGCATGATAAGAATAAGCAATAACCCACATAGACCATACTAGCTAGGCATGGAATTCAGAGTCTACCCTACTCCGATGGAGGGTGTTCTACTTGCCAAGGGTAGAACTAGGACGCATCCCATGTAGGAACATGGTCGAGTAACATCAACGATTTCTTTGTTCTCTAGTATCAACTTAAGTAGAGTTACTCCCCAAGCATACTCACTCGGTGCTAGCCTTTGTTCTCATAGAGTAATTCTATTAATGGGCACAATAAGAGGTACCATATAGTAGTCATAACCAAATCATAATAAACCTTACCAAAGGGGGTCCACTAAGGCTGCCAAACAATGGTTATAAGGCTAGCTAGATAACTTTCTTAAGGATGGATTCATGACATTCCAGCTAACCTACCCTTAAGTCCATCATTCACACAAGAATCATACTGTTAGTGCTTTCAACTTCAAGGATATCATAACCTTCTTTACATATTTCAAAGTCATACATTAATCAATCATATATACAGAAGACTAGGGTGCTTTACCCTACCAAGTCAAGGAATCACATTCACATATCTTTCATGCATCAAGAAGAGGGACTTAGGCCTACCAAATCAAGACACACCATTCATCATTTCACTCATACGATGTCATTCAAATACGAAGTAGGGACACTAAGTCTACTAGAGAAGATACCACATTAACATATAAAGAGACTCATCATGGTCTATCATAGTTACAGATAATCATTTAAGAACAACATACTTTAGTCTCATACACTCATACACAACATTATTACATAAGACACCTATTATACCTCTTATCATCCTATACAATCACTTAAAGAAGAATCATAACATAAGGATTCATATAAAATCACATAAGCATTATAAGAGTCCACATTTCATATGTTCAGAATTATACTAGATTACGCATATATTTCATCATACTTAACTTTACATAATCATAAAAGCCATGGAATCTTCAACATGATCTGATTACTTCACCTAATCAACTTCACATTACACATTCATATATGCCTTCACATGATACTACTAAAATTTACATAAATAATGCCGACAAGGTCATGTTTATCACATAATTAACATATAACACTGCCACCATAAGTGGACCATGCCAATCAAAAGCAATTTTATACAACTCTGCATCAATTCTACACAATATAGAAGAATCAAGCCAACTTACCACCTTTCCATAATTATCATCAACATTCTTTTGCCATTTCAACCAAATCAACTCACATAGGCCCTTACCCATAGCCATTAATACAATTCCGAACCAGCAATCCACAATATAAAATGTGATCATAATCAATTTGAGGCAGCCTATATACAATTCTAACATGATTTTTACATAAATCAATAGCTCAAACCAATCTACATATGAATTCACTATTATGAAGCCATGATAAATTCACCTATAATATAGACAAATATATAGATTTGAAAAGGCAAAGGATTCATGGATATTTTCATTGGAAAACATCAGTTATACAGTAATTATATCTTAATGTTTGAAAATGTTTCATGCAAGAACCCATGAATTAGAGTACAAATTCGACTTTTTTTAATCTATGTGAATTCATAAATGAAGTTTACTCTAATGTAATAGAAAGACTTAGATGAATAACTCTGATACATTATTAGAATAATCCAAAGATAATTGAAGAATAAACTCCATCAAAAATCCATCATCAAGCTCCATCTTCATCTTGAACTCTCATGGAGGTTTTTGGAGAAAGTTTGGGAGGGAAAGGGTTTTGACTTAGGTGTTAGGGTATAAATAAGGATAAAACCTTTTTAATATATATAAAATACCCAAATAAACCTAAATAAACTTTCCTTAAAATTTGTAATACTTGGGGTGAATTTCCCAAAACACCCCAAGCTTGGCAGAAAAGTTGTAGATAGTACAGGTGCCATCAACACCCTCTCATCAACGTATCGTCGACTAGCCTACGTCCCGTAAGTTATAGTCTATTGTTTGGTTCTCCAACTCATCAACTTTAAGTATACAAGTAACCATTGACGCAAAACAGTGACGAGCCATTGTGAATGAGTGGCCGTCATTTGGCGCTTATTGATTGCCACTACCAGACAGTCTGCCCCTATGAGTTAGGATCCTCCTCTAGGGCCCCTTTTTGGTCCTAGGTTGAGTTATTATCGGAATTTAAACCCCTAATAATGTAAGTCAAGGTCTTAAAAATGTACACTATCAATTCTAACATCAAACAAATTACGAAATATGCAAAGACACACACCAATACACAAGCAAGTCCAAAGGCTAACTTTGAAATGTCTTAGACGTTTGACCTCTAAACTATTCCAAACTTTATACACTACTTATAAACACTATAATTCATTTTTTTTAAAAACCTTATTAACTCAATTCACAAACATAATCACAAGCAAGCACATAAGGGCTAATCGTCGAATGTCTTGGTCGTCTCTTGATGTTTTACTTTTAACTTAACTGGAATGACTTCAAAACTCACATACACATTAATTAAGATATTTAACAGCCCTTCGATCACTAGTGAATCTATGTAAATTCCTAGTTAATTCTTGGGTTGTTACAGGGTTGCTTCGTCTCTGGCAAGTCAATGATATTTAACTCGAGCAACACATCAAAAATTTCATAAACGTCATAATCCATGAAGTGATACTTTTTTCCTTTCATGTTCTTTAGTGTCATCTTTTGATTTGAACGTTCATAGGATGTAGTTCTTACTTTTTGTTGTATTCCTTCATTCGTGGTAAACTTTTCAAGCGATACATTAACACTCATGGACTCTTTGTGGTGATTTCTAGGCTAAATGTTTCTCCATCTCCTAGGTTCATACTTAGGATAACGAACACAAGCCATATATTTTCCAGCAGAGGGCATGCTAAAATCCATATCATGAGCACGAGTAACTAGATTTTTGAAGGATTTTGGTTTTATTCCATGCAAGATTTAAAGAAGCTCTGTGCATTCCCTGAGTACACATTTCAATTGTAGAAGCTTCACTAAGCCTATCCATGAGATTTAGGCCAGTGTTCCTCCATAAATTTATAAAATCTTTAATTGTGTCATCGTTTCGTTGGAGAGTATTCATGAGTTATACCATGATTACCATACGCCTTGTTCTATAGAAGAGATTAAGAAACCCATTATCCTGTTACTCCCAACAATCAATAGAATTAGGTTCATGATTCATGTACCAATCAAAGGCATTTCCTTTTGGAGAGCGGACAAACTTTTTGACAATATGGTCTTTATAGGTTCCCGAATTTTTAGATATATCCATGAAGTTTGCAACTAGTTATTTTGGATTTCCTTTTACCTGAAATTGTTGATATTTTGGAGGTTAATAACAACAATATTTTAAAGTTATCAATTCTAGCAGTGTATGCCTAATCAAACATATGAAAAGACATTGTGGGTACATCATAATTATCTTTCATAGTGACTTAAATCCTTGAATTGGTCAAGTGAGATCATTCCTTTGGAAGAAACTGATATCTCTTAAACAAGCAACAATTTCATTACACGATCTTCGATCTCTTGAACTTTAACACCCTTTCTAGGAACATAGCTTGCTCTCCATCCAAAATTTCTTTGCTCCTATACATCAACTTATCGATTCAATAATCTTTGTGTTGTACATGGTTTTTCAATCCTTCAACCAACTTTGTCAAATTTGCGAGTTGCTCTTTAGGAAAGGAAGTAGCACTAATCATTATTTGCATGATCATTGGAGATGTAAGAGAGTAGCATACATCTTTTGCAAAAAAAATATAAAGCGACATATAAGAAATTATAATTTTAAAAAATAAGGAAGCATGATTTTATTCATCAAGATAGCGTGTACAATTCTTTTGATTCCTTCATTCTACTCTACAAAGATTTCTCGATTATTCGAGAGCCATTAGTTGTGTATTTCTCAAACCAGGATGATATAAATTTATCCTCTAAATATAAAATATTCATCAATTTGCGGAGTATTCGAGATCTTGATATCTTTATGGCATTTTTTAGATGCCTTTAAGAGAATTTAGTACCATTATATAGAGATAAATTAGGGTTTTGGGTTTAGTAATCTCCAACGATCCTAATTTGAGTTGAACACAATTAGTAGTGTCCCAATAAAATATAAATGCATCTTGTAACGTGAAAATTTTAATGTCTACAAATGTCACATACTTCAAGGCTTGTTGAGTGTAGACTTGATGAAACTCAACGACGAGCCTTGATGTATTTATTTTTCAACCTTTACAGCTTCATATTTTCAAATTTGATATAAGAGAGAAGAGCTTAAGGGAATATTTGGTCTCACTGCGCATGTCAATTTGTTTTGTTTGCAACAAACATTAAAAGGACAAAAATAAATTACAATCACGATAAAATATGAAGAAACATAATTTTATTGATCACGATAGTGGGTACAACTCTGTTGATCCCTTTATTCTACTCTCCTATGATTTATCCATGATTGGAGGATCATAAGTGGCGTATTTTATGAACTAGGATTATTTAGATTTGACGTCTCTATATGAAAAATCCAGCAGTTTGCAGAGTATTAGAGATCTTGATCTCTTTATTGTATATGTGAGATACCTTTTAAGAGAATTTAGTACACTTATATTAACATAAACTAGGGTTTAGGGTTGAATAGCCTTCAAGAATCCTAATTTAAGTTAAACACAATTTATAGTGTCCTAAATCTAATTGAATGAATCTTGTAGAGTCCCATAAATATTAATAATACAAAATAAAGTTAGTCAGGATAAAAGATAGAAAGTTTGCTAATTAATAATACTTGACTTAGTTTTTTAACATCTCAAGGCTACATCATTGCTATATGTAAGCGAGAATATATGCTGAAGAGAAGCATCAAAAGAGCACTTCTACACTTATAATACTTTGAGCGAAAGAAAAATAACTTTACCACGAAGTGGAGATTATGTCATATCTATTAATGTGTTTAAATATTAATATTGATTTATGATATCAAAAATAATCAACTTCAGTTAATATTTGAATCTCGCCATTCTTAACTCATGAATGTTCTTTTTCTAGGAAATGGATTTTTGCTCACTTAGCTCATATTCTTGCACGTTTGACCTCAAAGCTCTTCCAAACTTTATATACTCTATATAAACATTACAATTCATCATTTTAAAGACCTTATAAACTCTAGATAAAAATAAACATATGAGCAATTTAAGGAATGATCGCCGAACGTCTTGGTCGTTCCTTTACGCTTGACTTCAAACTCAACGGGTATGACTTCAAAAATCACATACACATTAATTAAGATATTTAACAGACCTTATAGCACTATGCAACTCAAGATAAGACTAGTTCATTTTTGGGTTGTTACAAGGTCGCTTTATCTCTTGCAAGTTAATGAGCTTTAACTCGAGCAACTCATAAAAATTTATGAAATGTCAAAATCCAAGAAGGGATACTTTTTTCCTTGCATGTCCCTTAGCTTAAAATTTTTATTAGAACTTTCTTGGGAAGGCATTCTTACATTGTGTTGTATACCATCACTTATGGTGAACTTTGCACGCGACATATTAACACTCATGGACTATTTATAGTGATTTCTTGGTAAACTTTTCTCCATATCCTTAGTTCATGCTTGTATCTTCCTTTCCGAATATCAATGACAAAAGTCATATATTTTCCAATAGAGGACTTGCTCAACTCCATATAATGATCATGACTAGCTAGATCTTTCAAGGATTTTTGTTTTATTCCTTGCAAGATGTAAGAATCTCCTAGTGCATTTCTTGAATACACATTTTGATTGAAGAAGATTCACTAAGCTTATTCTTGCAATTTAGAATCGCGTTCCTCCATCGATTTATAAAATCATTAACCATTATCCTTCCTTTGGCGAGTATTCGTGAGCTATACCATGCTTACCGTATGCCTTGTGATATAAAAGTGATTGAGAAACTCGTTCTCTAGTTGTTCACAACTATCAATAGAATTAGGTTGAAGATTCGTATACCAATCAGAGACATTTCCTTTTAGATAGCAGACAAACTGTTTTTCTAGATGGTCACCATAGGTTCTCGCATTAATACATACCTCCACAAAGTGTGCAACATGTTATTTTGGATTTCCTTTTCCTTAAAATGGTAGATATTTTTAGGTTATTAACCAGTAGACATTTTAAAGTTATAAATCCTAGCACTTTATGCCTAAAAATACATACGAGAAAACATGGTGGAGACTTCATACTTATCTTTGATAGTGCCTTCAATAAACTCCTTCAAGAGTTTGAGTGAGATCATTCCTTTGGAAGAAACTGACATCTCTTATACAAGCGAATCTTTCTTCGTAGTATCTTCGATCTCTTGAATTTTACCACACTTTCGAGACGCATGACTCGCTTCTCCATCTAATAGTTCTTCACTCCTATCCATTAACTTATCAATTCGATACTCTTGGTTTTTTACATGCACTGTCAATCCTTCCACCAACTTAGTCAGATTTGCGATTTGCTTTTTAGGAAAGAAAGTAGCAGTTTGTTTGCATGATTATTGGAGATATAAGAGAGCAGCATGTATTGTTTGCAAAAAAATTTATGCGGCCGAAAATAAATTATAATCACAATAAAATATGAAGAAACATGATTTTATTCATCAATATAGAGGATACAATTCTATTGGTCTCTTGATTCTACTCTCCTAAGATTTATCCATGATTCGATAGCCATTAGTAGTGTATTTCTCAAACTAGGATGACTTAAGTTTAAAATTTACATATAAATATTCCATCAATATACGGAGTATTCGAGAACTTGATCTATTTATTGTTTTTTAAAGATGCCTTTTAAGAGAATTTAGTACCCTTATATAGGCATAAGTTTGAATTTTTTGTTGAGTAGACTCTAAGGATTCTAATTTAAGTTGAACACAATTTGTAGAGTTCCAAGCCAAATTAAACGCATATTGTGCAGTGCCACCAAATTTCTATGTCTACAAATGCCACTTGCTTTAAGGCTTGTACAGTGTACACTTGATGAAACTTAAAAACGAGCCTTGACGTACTTATTCTTCCACCTTTGTAGATTCATTTTTTAAAATTGAGTCAAGAGACAGCAAATGAAGGGCATATTTGGTACCACTGTCCGTGCCGATTTGTTTTGTTTGCAAAAAATTTTAAAGAGAAAAAATATATTACAATCACAATAAAATATGAAGAAACATAATTTTATTCATCAAGATAGCGGGTACAACTCTGTTGCTCTCTTGAGTCTAAACTCCTATGATTTATCCAAGATTCGAGGATCGTAAGTAGCACAATTTTTGAACCAGGATGCTTTAGATTTCATCTCTCTCTATAAATAATCCACCAATTTGGGGAGTATTAGAGATCTTGATCTCTTTATGGTATTTCCGAGATTCTTTTAAAGAGAATTTAGTACAATTATATAGGCATAAACTAGGGTTTAGGGTTGAGTAGCCTCCAAGAATCATAATTTGAGTTAAACACAATTATTAGTGTCCTTAGCCAAATTTAATGCATGTTGTAGAGTCCCATAAAATCTGACTAATACAAAAGAAAGTTAGTCGGGAGAATAGATTGAAAGTTGGCTAAATAATAACCCTTCACTTAGTTTTGTAACATCCCAAGACTACATCATTGATATGTTTAAGGGAGCATATATGATGAAGAGAAGCATAAGAAGAGCACTTCTACACTGATAAATCTCGGACCCAAATGAAAACAACTTTTCCACTAACTGTATCTTATGTCATATGTATTAATGGGTTTATATATTATTTTCAATTTAAGATATCCAACATGATCTGATTCAATTAATATTTGAGTACCACAATTCTTAACTCAAGAATGTCTTTATCTAAGGAAAAGGAGTTTCGCTCACTTAGCTCACGTTCTTGGTAGAGTATTACCCACCTCTTTAGAATTTTGTGATCTTTTATTTGTTTTATGAGAATTTTAGTTTTAGTATTTGTAGTGGGACAACCTTGGGGCTTTTTATATGGAAATATACCTATATAAACATCGTTATTTGAATTCATTTCTATTGTTCTATATTATATTAAAATATTACTAAAATCACTCTATTTTATGAAAAGCTACACTCAATCAAATTCATTATTGACCAGCTCTCAAATCCAACCTTCTCGCTTCCTATTTTCACTCCTTCAATCCCTCCCTATTTTCACAAACACAATCTTTTTAATTAATTCATTTTTTAAAATTTATATTATAAAATATTTCTCCATCTAGTCGATAAGTTAAATTTTTTGACTATGTAGGTCTTCGTCTTCTACAACTTATGGTTCATACTTGTTTTTGTTTTCATTATCAAAGTCATTATAGATATGGAAGATTCTTCTTCTTTTCAACTTCGTGAAAAAATGCCCAAAATGGTAGAATGATCGAGTTGATGAGGGCTCCCATAAGGACTTTGGATCAAGATCCATGTGTGACACTATTATTGAAAGTGAAATAATGTAACATGATTTCATGTAGAGAAACAAAGAATGTGTGGAAGGATTCATTCTCAATTTCATTCTGATTTTTTCATATTAATTTAATGATTTTTTAGATCTTTTGTTCAACTTTTTATGATACAAAAAAAAGGAGGAGTAGAATATGTTTCTAAAGACCCTTCTCTACCGAAGGTTCAAATTTGAATGTATTTTGCTGATGTTTATTTGTATTTCTAATGCCTTCATTTTAACTTTATGGCATATTAAATATGTCTTTCTTTGTGTTATCATTGATATGATACATCACTCTTGCAATAGTCTCTTTTATGCAATAATCATGGTCATATTTACGGTATTGATACATAACTCTAATTTATTTGGATGTTCGTGTCACGACCTGAGCCTATACTCTGGACATGAGCGACCATCAAGAATCATTAATGGTTCCTAAGAGAATCCTCATCGTGGCTGACTACAAGTGGAAGACTAAATTATGCATAAAATCTTAAATAAGAATAAAAATTAATGAAAGTAAAATACAATGTTTTAACTTAAAAGATTAACCATGAATAAAATAATATATTAAACTTGTCAAGTTATAGGCAATTTAAGTCTTTATAATATTTAATAATATAAATGAATAATACAGACTTCTTAACTAAACTGTTTATCTATGTAGCCTCTAACTAACAATGGTGAAAGTCGAGACAAGACCCACCACATCCTCACTAAACATAAATATAAATGAAATCCTCCGAATGAAAAGAGACTCACCACAACTAACTCGAACTCTCATATATATATCAACGAAACTCTAGTTGATGATTCTCTAGACCTTTATCTGCATCATCAAAAGATGCAGGGCAAATGGCTCAGCACATTGTACAAATCTAATGAATAAAACAAAGGCTTGAACTTGATAAAATGGAAACATGCTTACCTCTTTTGAAACTTACTCAAATATGGAAACACTCAAAGATACTCAAAACTACTCAAACTTACTCAACGCATAAGTACTCCACGATAAGATACTCAACTCATAGGATAGATACACCACTCAAAGATTAGATACTCATCTCAATGATATGACTTTTGACTCGTGGTACTCAAATAAATATTCTAAACTCTATATAAAGCAAGAATACGCATGTATTTTATAGAAAACTTTATAAAACATCAAAATCAACTAAGTTCACTAAACAAAATGCAATAAAAAACTAAACTTTACTCATATAATAAAGTAGTATAATTTATGTGGGAGATTATGTAACCGACAACCATCACTGTGAGCCTAAGTGATGATAAAATATTCTACCTCACGCTACGAAGGACCATTATATACCTTGCCGTCGGTATAGGACCTTACTTGACTTAGTGGATCCACTAGCTTATCTTATCTAATCATCTAAAAAGTGGTTACATGGTTTATGGAGACTTGCGTCATTATGAACTTGCATCTCCATATCGGCGCTCAATACTACTAAAAAAATGTACTTAGATCATGTGTTTTAAAACTACAACATTCTTTAGGTTTAGATAATTGCTCAAGACTTGCTTTAAAAGCTCTTTTGGAATCAATGTTACCATTTCTTGCTCAAAACTCTTTTAGAAATCTCAGTTTCCTCTTATATTAAAGGTGAAAATATTTACTCATTCTTTGGGAATACTTAGTTTTTATAGCTTTTCGAGAAGTGAACTCAACTATTTACTCTTGGCTGAACTTGAAACTTTTAACCTTTAAACATTAAAAAACTTTGGAGAACTTTATAAACTTTGCTTTGACTTGCTTCTTAACTTCTAAACCTGACTCCTAACTTTCCTTGAATTGAAGTACGAATTCAAGGTTCATGATTTCATCATTATGGATGATTTCATGATTTTCAACTTGAAGGGCTCATGCAAAATTATGAGCATAAAGTACTTAAGTTGTGAACTCAAAGGTACTCCTTGTCTCAAGATTGTTCGACTTATAGGGTTCACGAAGATTTATGAGCATGGACATTCAAATTCAAGGACTTAATGGGTAACATGTAATACTCTAATGATTAGAAATAAGATCTGAATGGATATTAGGAACTCCATACTCAAGACATAGAATTTGAAGGTACTACTCCTCTCAAATGTACTCAATTCGATGGAGTTCATGAGGAAGTTATGATCATGAAAGAATTGACTCAAGGATAAAAATATCACCAAGGAAATCATGTATAAAACTCTACTAATTCTTATACTTTCTTACTCAAAATTTAGTTCAATTTAATAGTTTATCTTAAAGGATTCACAATTGAACTCAAAAGCTTTCTTGAACTCTACTCTTAACTCTCTCTTTATTGTGAATTATGAATTCAAGAGTTATGATTTATGATATAAAGGATATCAATAACAATATAGATATTCAATATCTTGGGAGAAAACATTTAAAAGAAACATGAACCTAATAACCCAAAATCAACTAATCTCAACAATACTCAAATCTAGGGGTAAAATCCTAGATTATTTATTTACTGGTCTGAAAGTGGATGTAGAGCGTGAGGATGAACTACTCTAACACTAAGATAGAATGTCAACGATTAAGAAACCGTTCTTGAGATTCTTCAGTTAGTTTCTTGAAATCTCTATGACCAAGAAATATGATTTTCAGTAGTGAACATGAAAATCTTAATGTTTTTAGACTTTTATTAGTCATGAAATTCGTTTATCATTTTCTTGGAGGTAAAAAGAAAAAAACAACTATATTAATTATTTTCTCTTCGACTTATTCGTAATATCGCTGTATAAGTTACTAAAATCTTCTAACCTTTTACTAAGGGATTGGATTAACGCAACTTTGGTGGCGTTGGAAAGTATATTCAATAACCTTTTATTTGATAGGTTATGGATACCGTAACTCTTTATATTCTAAGAGATATGGTTGTTTAAAATTGACCCAAGTAGAATCTTATATCAAAACTTAATGAACTTCATGGATACTTATTAAGAACTAGAATCTTTCACATTTAAGAATAAAATTGCGCTAAAAATAACATGATTGGTGTGTGGATCAACAAACCCAACACTACGGAAGCTTACATAACTCTGATAGATCAAACCCATGGCCAAAATTCATGACATCACGTAATAATCTCGTCGAACGCTTAATCCTCCCCCTTTTGTCTCCTATTTTCTTTTCTTGAACTCTCAACTCAAAACCCTAGGTGTATATTCGGATTATGAAAGTAAAATTATAGGATAATAGACATAAATTTTTATTAAAAACAAATTAAATCCAGTTGGGTAAGGAAAATACTAAAATATCCTTCACTATATTCATCTAACTTTCTTTAACTTGATAGCCTAACTTCAAAAGCATATATCCGAGTCATCCAAATTCAAAACTTAGCAAACTAGGTTACGATCGAAAGATAATTAAAAGAACTTCTCTAAGATATTTTGTTGCACACCCAATTCATCCTGTGCTAAGAGTTATTTTATTCCAAGTTAACCCAAAACTCATACTTAACTCTTAAAATTTCAGATTTTGCTATTTTTAATTTAATTCTCTTTGGAATTCAAGGTAATAAATCTATTGAAATGACCTAATGCTTAAGAAAATTAAAATTCCTCATAAAAACATAGTCACTACGAAGGATGGTTCTAGCCTTAGCTCAACAAGTTTCGAGGGTGTTACAATATCTCCTTTGTAGGATCATTCATCCTCCAATGACGAATTGACTAGTTTACTCCTACTAAGGTGCGAGTCTAATGGTACACTTTCAATGTATTCAAGCATAACCCAAATCCTTAGGTTTGGGTTTTATACCTCTCTATAAGAATCTCTTCCAAAGACTATTACCCTTTACCACCACATTTCTCATCTATAGAAATCCACCTAATGTTTAAAAACACCACATTCAAGCTTTGTACTCTAACAACTCAATGTACTCCCACTAATAAGCTCCTTTCAGAAATTCCCAACACTTGACTTGTTTTCTCATATTATCATGTCCCCCTTAGGTCTAAAGCTAAAACTTGAAGGCTATGGACCTATTCCATATCTTTAACTAGTATGCATTTTCATGTTGCTTGTTTTACTCTTGTGACTTAGACATACTTAACTGCCCTTATGTAAAGGTTAGGGCCTCTCACTTGCATAAGTCATATATATTGCGACTAATAATCTCAAGTTCTCGCCTACTCTATGACAAGTCTAATAGATCAAATCTCAAGACTAACGTCATCACCCTCATGTTACTAATCTTTGAATCATGAACATCATCCCAAATTCAAGTTTAATAATTATTACTAAACCCAGTATCAATATGATTGCTCTCTTACTATATATTACCTCTATACTACTATGGATATTTAGAAGAAGTCGTCAATTAGGACCTCATGACAATTAGTAAAACCTTAAACCTTAGTCTATGTGCACGAAGTACCATCACATTGCACTTCACAACATACATCCTACTTACTTACTTATTGCATTATATCTAAATTATTCTATCATTCCCTGAATACCATGATTTATCCTTTCAAAATTCAAAAGCCTGGATTAGATCTATAACTTTATGAATAGTCTTGCCTCTTCTATATATTCACAACTTACACATGGAAATTGAAACCACAATGACAGATTATCATAACCCCTTTTTATTTAAGGTATACTCTAACTTATATTCACTTGCAACACTTACTCTACCTTTTATTGTGAGCTCTTCAAGACTCCTCACTTCTTAGTCTACCAATAAGGAAAAAATCCTCATCTGTAAAATACTAGGTACATGGATATAGTAATATACATCTTTAAAATCTATCTCCCTTTCTAGGATTACTTAACCTTTTCATACTTTCCTCTAACTCTGGTCTCTTTCACTACTACTGCTCATGATCTCATATCTCATGCGACCTATTCGGGTGAAAATACTACTGAAGCTCTAGACATACTTTCTTATAAAGATCTCAGTTCAAACAATATTTATGGAAAAGAGTACAACTCTCTTTTAGCTCAAACAAACTATTCATGTGAATATGGGTGCATTACTCTGAAACTGAACACTTAACTTACTCTTGGGCTCCTCTCAAGCCCCTCAGGGGTCTCATGACTATCTCAAGACTCTTTCTAAGAACAACTCATTCTTAAGGATCTTTAAACAAAACATTTTAAACACCTCTAGTATGACGGGTAGTCGAATATGAAAACGCAAGAGTTAGAATAGCTCTCAATGACTTAGTTCTATTGCACGACTAAGAGTAGGAAAAAAGGAAAACTTAACTTAAATGTCTGTAGTCCCTCATTTATATAAGTGAAGCCCCCACAACCATAAACAAGATCCTACTTGATACGGCGTCATAGACTTCCTCGGATATTTGAACTATGTGCTTTGATACCAAATTTGTCATGACCCTAGCCTACACCCTGGATGTGGCCAGCACTAAATTACCATTGCTGGTTCCCAAGTGAACATTATCCCGACTGACTAAAAGTGGAAGACTAACTTAAGCATCCAATGATTAAAACTGAATAAAAAATTCATGCAGCTAAAATACAAAACATTAACTTAAAATATTAAGTCCAAATAAAATAATATATTAAATTCGCCATGATATAGGAACTTAAGTATTTAAAAAATTTAATAAAATAAATGAATAATACAAACTTCTTAACAAAATTGAATAACTATGAATCATCTAATTGAAAAGGATGTAAATCGGCACAAGACTCACAATATCCGGATTAAACTGGAAAAGTAAATTAAATCCTCCGAAAGAAAGGAAGCTCACCATAGCTAACTCAAACTCTCGAATGATTCAACATTTCTCTTGTTGATGGTCCTCAATATATGTGTCTACATCATCAAAAGATATAGGAAAAATGGCTCAGTACATGGAATGTACGAGCATATAACACAAAACATAAAACAAATGCTTGAACTTGATAAAAATAAAACATACATCTTTTTAAACCTACTCAATTCAAGAAATTCTCAAGGATACTAAAAAACTCAAACTTACTCAACTCAATAGAATTGTAGTATAACATACTCAACTTAGAGATTAGAAACTCCACTCAAAGATTAGATACTCCACTCAAAGATTAGATACTCAACTTAAAGATATGATATTCGACTCTAGGTACTCAAATTTGGATACTCAACTCAACATACATCAAGAATACGCATCCAATATATTGATGATTTATAAAACATTAAAAGCATCTTAGTTTGTTAAAGAAAATGAAATAAAAAGTCAACTTTATTTAAATAATAAATTAATATAATTTTTGTCGGAAATTCTCTAAACAACAACCACCAATGTGAGCCTAAGTTATGATACAATATTTTACCTCACGCTGTCAAGGACCATGCGATACATTGTCATCGCTATAAGACCTTACATAACTTATGTGATCTTCTAAAAAGTATGATCCATTAATACTCATGATCACTACATTGTTTATGGAAATTTGAGTTATTATGAACTCTCATCCCTCTATCAGTGCTAAAAATTACTCCCAAAAATATACTTAGCTCATGTGTTTTTAAAACAACTTCTTTCTTTAGGTTTATATAATCTCTCAACACTTAGCTGTAAAATTTCTCTTGGAAT
Source organism: Solanum lycopersicum (assembly GCF_036512215.1). NCBI lineage: Eukaryota > Viridiplantae > Streptophyta > Magnoliopsida > Solanales > Solanaceae > Solanum > Solanum lycopersicum. The sequence goes on along the minus strand of NC_090811.1, from coordinate 39,202,262 downwards.
CGATTTTCCCTTTTATTGCTCGAAACACTTTTGAAAATATTAGTTTCCTCTTATCTTAAATGTGAAAACATTCATAAATTCTTGAGATTCTTGAATTATTTTTTTGAAATGTCTATGACCAAGGAATATGATTTTCATCACTTAACATGAAAATCTGATAATTTTTAGACTTTTATTAGTCAAGAAATTCATTTACAATTTTCTTGGAGGTACAAAGATAAAAAGCAACTATTTTAAATTCTCTCGTGGTGTAATTTGTAACATCATTGCATAAGTTATTAAAATATTCATAACCTGTTACTCAGGAATTGGATTGACGAAAAATTGATGGAATTGGAAAGTAGATTCAATTAGCTTTAATAAGATAGATTATGGCTGATGTAACTCTTTATTTTGTTAGATAAATGGTTATTTAAAGTTGACCCAAGTAAAATCTTATATTAAAACTTTATGAAACATCAAGGACACTTATCAAGAACTCATCAACAACTAGAATCTTTCAACCTTAAGAATGAAATTGTGATGAAAATAATTTGATTGACATGTGGGTGAACAAACCCAACACTATGAAAGCATATATACATCTTAAGGATCATACCAATGATGAAAATCTACGACATGACATAAGAATTTCGATGAAATCTTGATCCTCCCCTCTTTTCTCCTCATTTATTTTGTTGAACTCTCAACTAAAACCCTAGGTGAATATTAGGATTATAAAGCTGAAATAATAATATTATACCGATAAAACATTACTAAAAATGAATTAAATATGGCTGGGTAAGGAAATGACCAGAATACCTCTCACTATTTTTGGCTAACTTTCCTAAACTGGATAACCTAACCTCAAAAGGTCATATCTCACTCATCCAAACTCAAAACATAAAAAACTCAGTTATTTGGGAAGATAATTTAAAGATCATTGCTACGATATGTTGTAGTACACCTAAATCATCATGTGCTAGGAGTTATTATAGTTTGATGTTGACCCAAAACTCAAACTTACCTTAACTCTCATGTTTTAGATTTTTCTGTTTCAAATTGAATTATCCTTGGAACTCAACGTGCTAAATATAGTGAACTGGCCTTGTAACTATGAAATTTAAAATTCCTCAAAATAATTTACTCACTAAGAAGGATGATTCGAGTCTTAGCTCAAAAAATTTCTTGTGCTACAATATCTTCCCCTTGCGATCATTCATCCTTGAATGGCGACTAGACTAGGTTACTCTTACTAAAGTCTGAATCTAATGATACATTTCAATATATTCAATCTTAAGACAAATCCTTAGGTTTGAAATCTATACCTCTCAATACGAATCTCATTTAAAGACTATTACCCTTTACCACCACTTTCATCATCTCAAGAAATCCACCTAATGTTTAACAACACCACATTCAAGATTAATACTCTAATAACTCTATGGACTCCTACTAATGAACTCCATAAGAAATTCTCAACTATTTACTCCTTTTCTCATCTTATATATTCCCAATAGGTCTAAAGCAAACACTTGAAGGTTGTGGACCTATTCCACATCTCTAACCAATGTATATTCTATTGATTCTCTTTTTACTCATGTGATTTAGCCACACTTCATTGTCCTTATCTAAAGGCTAGGGTCTCTCACTTGCATCAGTCATATCTATTGCAACTAATCAGATCCATTTCTCACCTACTAATTAACAAGTCTTGTACATAAAATTTCAAGACTAACATTCTACTTCTCATGTTACCATTCTTTTAATCATGAAACTCATCTCAAATTCAAGCTTAATATTTATTGGTAAACCCCAATATCAGTATGATTTCTCGCATACTGTAATATACCACAATACTACTATGGCAATTTAGAAACACTTGTCCACTAGGACCTCATGAAAATTATTCAGTCCTCACATGTCAGTCTTCATGCTCGAATTACCATCACATTCCACTTCATAACATAAGTCTTGTTTACTAACTTACTATTGATTATCTCTCAAATAATTTATCATCTACTTAATACTTTAAGTTTATCCTTTCATAAACCTAGATTAGATCTACGACTTCATGAATACCCTTGCCTCTTCTATATATTAACAACATAGAGCTGCTTATTTCTACCACAATGACACATTATAATAATCCCTTTTTATTTAAGGTATAATCTAACTCATATTGACTTGCAACACTTACTCTATCTCTTATCTTGAGATCTTCACAACTCATCACTTCTTAGTCTACCTATATGGAAAAAATCCTCATTACTAACTTACTAGGTACATGGCTTTAGTAATATAGCTCTTCAAAAACCTATCTCCTTTTCTAGGATTACTAGGCCTATTACTTTCCTCTAATTCTAGGCTCTTTCACTAGTAATACTCATGATACTCGTATCTCATGCTACCTTTTCGGGTTAGAATACTACCTAAGCTCTAGACATACTTTCTTATAAAGATCTCAACTGAACAAGATCTAAGGAAAAAAGTACAACTCGATTTTAGCCCAAAAGCACAATTCATGTTAATATGGCTGCATTACTCCGAAATTGAACCCTTAAATTACTACTGGGCTTCTTTTTAGCTCCTTTGGAGTCTCATGATAGTCTCAAGACTCTTGCTATGAACAACTCATCCGATCTTTAATCTTTACTTTTAACCTCCACTAGTATGATGGTTGTCTAATGAATACGAGAATGCACGAGTTATAATAGCTCTATTGCACGACTACGAGTATGAAAGAAAAGAAATAACTAAAATGTCTGTAGTTCCTCATTTATGGAAGGGGGTCACTCACATCCATAAACAAGATCCTACTTGAAACAGCTTTATAGACTCCCTAGGACACTTGAACTCTGTGCAATGATACCAATTTTGTCACGACACGAGCCTGCACCCTCGACATGACCGACACTCTTGAACCATTGATGGTCCCTATATGAACCATCATCTTGGATAACCATAAGTTGAAGACTAACTTAAGACTATTAATCTTAAAATTGAATAAAAATTAATGAAACTAAAATAAGATGCTTTATTTAAAAGATTAACTCTGAATTAAACAAAAATATTAAACTCTCTATGAAATAGGAAACTTAAGTGTTTATAACACTTCATAAGATAAATTAATTATACATACTTATTAACTAAACGCACTATCTATGAACCGTCTAACCAACAAGGAGAGAAGTCGGCACAAGACCTATGGCATCCTGACTAAACTTTAAAGTAATTAAAATCATTAGAAAGCAAGGAGGCTCAACATAGCTAACTCGAACACTCAGATGTATTAACAAAGCTCCTATTGAGGATCCTCAATAACTTTGTGTGAATCATCAAAAGGTGCAAGCCAAATGGCTCAGTACGTGGAATGTACGACCATATAAGGGGAAATCTAAAGAATAAAACATAGGCTTCAACTTGATTACAATGGAAACACACTTGCCTCTCTTTAAACTTACTCAACTGAATAAATAACTAAGGATACTCAAAACTACTCAAACTTTCTTAACACATAGACTAGATACTCCACTCAAAAATTATATTTTCAACTAAAAAATATGATGATATTCGACTAAAAAATATGATATTCGACTTTGGGTACTGAAATTTGCATAGTCAACTCAATATAAACTTAAAACGCACATTCAATCGTAAAAAACTTTCTAAACATTAAAATCAACTTAGTTCGTTAAAGAATATTTGGGTAGTCAAATCTAGATACTCAACTCTATGTTAACTAAAAATTTGCATGCAATCTATAAAAACCTCTATGCTATGATTCTTCTTCTCTTATGAAATTTCTGGTTTGATGAACACTGCTCTGCTGCAATATAAATATTATAAGCAAATTAGTTCGTTAAAGAAAATGCAATAAAAAAACTCAACTTTACTTATATAATAAAGTAATATAATTTATGTGAGAGATTCTCTAACGGACAACCATCACTACGAGCCTAAGTGAAGATACAAGGTTTTCTAGTGTGGCTTGGTTTGTTTTAGATGTTTGTTTGAGTTCAAATTAATGGGAGCGGTTGCTAACATCTAGACGAGCGTGTTTAGTTTTTAAAATTATGGGCAGGACTCCCCAAGGATAATCATAAGGGTCCTTGAGAAGGACACAACCCTTGGCTTCAAATTGCAAAAAACAGTCTCAAACTACACTGCCTAATCAACGGATCGTATTACTGACTACGCCTCGTGAAAGGGGGCCATTGCTTCACACTTAGTGGTGGGAGATTAGGACCCCAAGAATCAGCCTCTGACTCAAACGACATCCCCCAATACAACTCACTGTTCAAATGATAGAGTAAGGATGTCATCTATCATTTAAGGACTGCAATTCCCTGCAGATCCTCAACCAATCAAGGGGTAACGTAGGTAATTTACCTGGAATACAAAAAATATATTAGGGAGTTAGATTATGTGTTTTAATTTTTTTAAGTCACTTTATGACTATAAAACCTAGTGTTGACTTTATTATTCAAAACCAAAACTTAAGACCCTAAATAAAATCCTCTAGAATTCCATTAAAGCTAGGAGCTTGATTTGTCCATTGAATTTTCATCATTTTCATGTCTTATATTAAATAAATGTATTGTGTTTCATCCTTGAATATTCTTTATTTGAAGGAGTCAATACCAATGGTTTTCAAAGATCATCAAAACCATAAATTCTTCTTTTTTTACTTCTAGCCATGGGTTCTTGCGTAAAATGATTTGAATCAAGGATTTATGATATAATTGATGTTAATTGAATGTTTTTAGATCAAAAAGTCTATGAACCCATGCAATTCATTAAATCCTTACTTTTACTCTAATATGGGTGATTCGATCATGGCTTAACAATATTGAATACTAGTGTAGATTGTATTGGTTTACTATATTATGTATAGATCATGGTCGAATTGTATAAAGACTGTCTTAATTTGGTTATTTTCTTATAGAATATTGTTGGATTATTGCATGTTTTGATTATTGCGTCGGAATGGTGTATATGACTTTTGGTAAGAGCCTTTGGGAATTGAATTGGTTTAGAAGGTTAAGGATCAGTGATGTTTATGTTGGAATGGTGGTGAGATGAACTTATTCTCTATATATTGTGTAGAATAGTTATTCAATTGTGTATATCTATATGGTCCACTTATAGTGGCAGTGCCTATGTATTACAATTGTAATGAACATAGCCTTGTCGACATTATTGTTAGTAATATGTGAATCATGATGTTATTATGTTATAGCCTATATAGTTGATCAAGATGATGTATGAATATGTTTATATGTATATGTGAGGTTAAAGTATGAGTTCTTGAAATTATTTCTATGGTGATCATATGTGTGTCTTGATTTGTAGACTATGTCCCTCTACTTGATACATGCTAAGTATATGAATATGAGCACCTTGAATTAGTAGTCTTAGACACCTTTGTCTTGTAGTGTATGAATGAATGTTTAATGAAAGTCTAGGATCGATAGACCTAAGATGGTACCCTTCTAACTATGCCTAGTGTGTATCTTGAAATAGTAAAGAGGGTCTATAACGTGGAACCTACAGTATAAAAAGAATGTTATGATATCCTTGAAGGTTAAAGTCATAATGGTATCCTTCTTGTGTGGATGATAGACTTAGGGATAGGTTGGATGGAACGACATGAAACCATCTCTAAGAAAGTCATTGAGATATACCATTAACCATTGAGTGGAAGCCCTTGAGGACCCATCCTTGTTAGAAGTATCATTAATTGGTAAGACTAATAAGTGTTACCTTTTCATATGACTTATTGTGATTGAACTTACTCCATAAGAACTAAGACTAGCACCGAGAGAATATGCTTGTAGTAGTGAATCTACTTTAATTGAGAATAGAGAACAAAGAACCTCTTGATATTCCTTAACCATGTGCCTGCATGGATGTGACCTAGTTCTATCCTTTTCAATTAGAACACCCTCAACTGGAATAGGGTAGACTTTAGATTCCATGCCTAGCTAGTATGGTCTATGTCGGTGAATGTCTATTCTCATCATGGGGGATACATTTTAGTGTTAAAGAAGTCCTACAATGTTTAGGTAGTGGAATGGGACGCTATCTAGACATCAAACAAGTAGCCTTTGAAGATGCTAGGATGTGGTTTCGCTAGGTCTTTTCCCAGACCATTATGTGAAATCCTCTAAAATAATAATTATATTGTAATTGACTTAATGAATGATTAGGAGTCAAGTAATGTGAGTTTAATAAAAAGATTCCTATATAAAATGTCTTTGATGATTATTTAGGTAGGATTGGAGAGGGTTTATGACGGTTTCTTGATGTCTTAATCAAGTGATTCTTAGCGTATCATTAGGTAGAGTGTAGATGTAGTGAAAAGGGAATAATATTTTCTTAGGTAGGATTATTTAGGTGTGCTTTAAGAGGGTGTAAGGGATTATTGAAATATTGTAATATACTAAGTATTTCTACATTGGAATTGTGTATCCGCAGTGTCCTAAAAGTATTCTCATGTCTTTAGTTTGATGAGATCGAGGCTTAGTATTTCCTATGAATTCATATGAAAGAGGTTTTAAAGACTATGAAATGTTTTGTTGAAAAGTTCTAATGTCGCACTACTTTTCAGTATGAATATGCGATGAATGATATGTAAAGGCTTGTACAAGAACTTCGAGAGGTGTAGTATGCCGGTTGCATTATGAGATTGACCCTAGCTTTTAGGGTGTGGTTTCGGCATGTTACAAGCTTGGTATCAGAGCATAGGATGTGAAAATATTTTTAGGTATCGAAAATTTCATTATGTTACGTCTAATAGAGTCTTAACAATCGGTGTGAGTCGCGACACAACTATGGCGAGAGACTATAGGACAATAGAGTTTCCTTTTTTTTTACTCCTACGTCGTGCCATAGAGTAAAAGTTATCAATTATCATTTTTTTTGGTTTTCTGTGTCTTTCTAGGAAGATGAATACGAGGAGGACACCGTCTAGGAGACTTAAGGAGAATGAGGTACAAGGGGAGATTCCTCGTTAAGTTGAGGATGTTGAGAAAATTCCTCAAGATGCTCAAGGTTATCAAGTCCCTATTGTGGGTGGAGGAAATGATGTTCCGGTGGTTCCCCTGTAGTTGAGTTATAGTGATATTAGAGAGTCTTTGCTTCATTTAGCCCGAGCTATGACTACTCATATGAATTTGAGTATGGTACCTAGGGTAAATGTTGTGGAGGAAATTGTGACATCTAGGTTGAGAGAATTTGTGAGGATGAATCCTCCTATATTTCATGGTTCTAAGGTTGGAGAGGATCCCCAATAGTTCCTAGATAGAGTGTACAAGGTGTTGAGTGCTATAGGAGTTACATCTAGTGAGAAAGCCGAATTGGATTCGTATCAATTGAGGGATGTTCTCAAATATATTACACTTAATGGAAGGACAATAGGTTGGTGGAGTCGGGTCCTATTGAGTGGGAATAATTAAAGGAAGCTATTCTTGGTAAGTAATTTCCCCGTGAGAGGAGAGAAGTTAAGGTAGAGGAGTTTATTAATCTCAAGCAATGTAATATGAGTTTTGAGGAATACTCTTTGAAGTTCTCTATGTTATCTAGATATGCCCCATTCTTTTGTCTAATCCAAGGGATGAAATGAGTAATTTTGTGATGGGTGTCGCCGATCTAGTGAAGGAGGAATGTCCTACAATGATGCTTCATGATCATATGACCCAAGCTAGAATAATGGTGTATGTCAAATCGATTAAAGAGTCTAAACTTAAGAGGATGTCTAGAAAGTTGAAAAGGAATGGTTCTAGTAATTAAGGGCAACCTAGTTTTAAGAAGAGGGTTCAAACTCAAGAAGAACCTAGAAGTGCTAAGGTGAAATGGGAGAAAGGAGGTGTTTCTCAAAATGTCAAATCTACATGTGTCACTTGTGGATAGAGGCATTATGGTGAGTGTTTAAGGGGTACGAGAGTTTCTATGGTGGTGGCAAGGAAGGAAACAAGGTGAGAGATTGTCCTAACATTGCTTCTAGAGGAAAAGAGGGTAAGAAAGTTGCTCCTAGTGTTCCAAAGGATGATGATCATGCAACGAGGCGTTGCTATGCACTTCAGACTAGAGGAGAGAAGTTGGATGGTGATGATGATGAGAGTAAGTCCTTGAATTTCTCTTTTAGTGATATGATTTCCTCATAAGTGGGGGAGTATGGTTAATAGGTATAGAAAGTCATAGAAGCATGTCGCATGTCATGGTGTTTAGGAGTTTTGTTGAAATTAAATTTCATTATTTTTTTGCATTCTATATTTTTTGAAGTTATGATTATGTTGTAATATATGTGGTATTATTTTACCTTGCATATTAGCATGTTTCTATCATGAATTGCCTAAAAGATGCATTTTTAATAAATTGGCTCAAAAATAAGTGTATCATTGGGAACTGCTCACTATTAAATTTATGGAAATTTGAGTAATTCATTATTTGGTCTAAAATAGTTGTAATGTGTTTAAAACGGATGTATATGATTATAATATTGAATATAAAATGGGTTCTCGTTATTTGGAATGAAGCGTGTAAGTTTTGTAGCATGATGAGGTATATAATTTTTTCAAGTTTCTTGTTGTTCTGCGATTCTCTAGATTATGTGAAATTGATGTTTTCTTTTTGAATATATGTTATATGGTATGGGCATGATCAGCTAGTTGAGTCTCTATTCTTGGAAGTGTTAGGATAGTGTCAAATGTCACTCGAGGACGAATGTTGTCCAAGTGGAGGAGAATGTACGACCTCGAAAATGAATTAGGTGAACTAGAGACTAACATTGTCGTCGTGATATTCTAAGGTACTAAATTTTTTTATAGGACGGTATTGAAGCAGTGTTTGAGAGTTTAGGTGCATTGGAAGTTAAACGTCAAGGGACGACTAAGACGTTCGACGACTAAGTCACCGATGTGGTTCTATGTGTTTATGTGTAATATATAAGGTAATCAGGTCCTTAAAACAGTCATTATTATGTATATATGCAGTGTTTCAATTATCGTCAATTTTGGAGGTCAAACGTCCAAGAACATCTTTGACGTTCGAAAGGTTTGAGTTTAAATGACATTGTGTGTCTAGGCATGTTTCGTCATGTTTGACGTATTCGTTTTGGGTGAATTTCATGTGATTGGTTATAAACTCATATACTATCATTTTTGGGTAGAAACGTTTTGTAAAACATCCCCAAGGACCATCCAAGGGTCCTTGAGGAAAGACCCAAAGTTTGTGCCAAGACTGTCCAAAACAGCCCCAAACGACTGAGGCAATCAACGGCTCGAGGGCCATTCAGCGTCGACGGTTTCCGTTTGTAGGGACTTAGAATTGGGAGAGGAAATACCAATCTTGAGTGTCCGAACTCAACAACGGAAGGTCAGGACGGTGTGTTTATGGACAAACGGTCAGTCGACTGCCAATCGTCGAAGGGACTGTCTCCTGTGCAGTTCACTGCCAAGTGAGGGTGAACTTGTAAATTCACTCCACTTCAAAATTATAGGTTAGATTGTTCTTAAGGTGTCTTTTTGTTTATTTTAAATATGTTTATAAGTCTTTAACACTTAGAAGATTTCATTCGTCGAAATCAAAACCCCAAATCCCTTAGAAATTCTTTAGAACTCCATTTGACCCAAAACTCAAGAAAGGATCCTGGATTGTAGAATTTAGTGGAGATTCTTCATATAATTGAAGAATTAGATTCATTGAGGCAAGGTTTGTTATCCTTGAAAATCTAATCATGAATGAGCCCAATTTTCAAAGATCTTTTCTAATGTTTTCAAAGTTGAATTGTCCAATTTCATGATCTACGTATGGGTTCCTGCATTAATGGTTAATAAACATTTAATAATGATAGAATTGTTATTGTATTGATTATTTCAAACTAAAATAACCCATGAACCCATGAATTTGATGAACCCTAGTTTTTGACTAAGTTATGGGTTACTTGATATTGATCTAATGTTGATGAATTCTAATATAGTTTTATGTAGGCTATTTATTGATGTAATAATTATAGTAAATTGATATCTACATTGTATTAGATTTGTTAATATACATTAAATTTACCTAGTTTGATGAATGTTTTTATAATTATGTTGCATTGTTGGTTATGGTCCACTTATGGTGGCGGTGTTATGTGCTTTACTTGAAATTGATGTGGTCCTGTCTGCGTTATTTTAAGTAAAATGATGATCATAGTCTAGTCGGAAAATTACTTGAATTAATGTGATTATTAGTGTAGTTTATTATGTGAAGTATGATAATATCTATCTATAGGATAAGTAATGTGAAAGTAAATGTGTGTTGCTGTTGATGTTAATTAGGTGATTATGTTAGATTATGTCTATGGATTTATGTGTATAGCCTTAGGGTTGATGTATTTTATTCCTACTTGACTATATGAGTCTATGATTGTCACATTTATGTTGATATGATAATAAATAGGATGACGTAAAGATGATAACAGTTATTTCTATGTGCTTCAAGAATGACATGTAATATAATTTTAAGTGAAGTATATGGTGTCTTGTCATGGTTGACTTCTGTCCTTTGCTTGATGTATGTATGAATGTGAATATGTGATGTCTTGACATAGGATTCTAAATTCTCTTGGTCTTGAATTTATGAATGACATGTGATGCTAAATGAAGTTATGAGGGTCTATTATATAAAACATTGAACCTAGTGGTAAGGTTGTGAATGTTGAAGTCAAAAGTTGTAATAGTATCCTCCAAAGTAAAGAAATGATAGACTGAAGGTTAATTGGCTGGAATGACATCATAATAATCCTTAGGAAAGTCAAGATGAGATTCTTGTCGCCGTTGTGAGGTAGCCATAGTTGACCTTTCCTTGGTAGGGTAAATGTGTAAGATTATACAACTTGATATGGAACCCCTTTTTATGAACCTTAAGTGTAAATTACTCTATGAGAACGAAGGCTTGAACCGAGTGAGTATGGAAAGGGAAGTAGTTCTAGTTAAATAATGAGACTAGATTACAAAGCATGCCCTTTATGTTCCCTACCCATGTGCCTATATGAATTATGTCTACGTTCTACCATTGCAAACTAGAAAACCCTCATCGGAGTAGGTTCGAACTTTGGATTCCAAGTGTTTCTATCATGGTCAAAGTCGGTTTTTGAATATTCTCATCATATAGAATACCTATTAGCATTAGAAAAGTTATATGTAGTTTAGGTGGTGGTATTAGACTCTTATTAGGCACTGCACGATAGGCTTTGAACGTGTAAGTTGCAGTTCCTAAGTCTTGTCCAAGACCATGACTTGAATGACCTTTATGTAACGAATGTCTCCTAAACAAACTTATGAATATAATGACTTATGTAAGAAAGTATGTTTAAGGAATAAGTACTTATGTAGAGTCGTTAAGGGTTTGCTAATTAATGTATGATAGGAAAAAAGGAATGGTCACTTCATATTACAAAGATAAGTCTTAAGAATGACTATAGAAAGGAAACATGTTGATTATCTAGACATGATCTAAAGTTAGGTAGTCTTAAGGATTATTTAGGAAGTCTTGAAGAGGTTAATCATGAAAGTTATCTTCTTGATTTACTTAAGTAAGTCTTTTGATAGCCATTGGGAAGAGAGTCATATTGTCTATATAATGATGTGTTAAGTGAGTATGATTCTATCATAGGTAGTCTCTAGGATAACTTAAGTGTGTGCGTAACGCTTCAGAATTCACTCAAGTGAGACTTAGAGTCACCTGTGGTAGAGAAACATATCATGTTCGTATGTTTGATGTCTTGTAAGTGTGTAAGTGTCTTATTATAATTAGTCTTTAGGGTCATTTAGGTATGCTTAGGGAGGTTGTATGGTTGGTTTCTCTTTGTGTTGCTTAAAATTAGTCTTAGGATAGATTTTAATGAAAAGATTACATGCTAGAATGTGTTAAAATGTAAGGGAAAATACTTCACTATAACAGTAAAGCAATTCACTGTATAGTGAATTTAGCTCACTGTAAAGTTGGTTGAAAAATTTGAATAATTGGTTAAATGTTATCTTATGTATTGTAAAGTTGGTTGAAAAATTTGAATAATTGGTTAAATGTTATCTTATGTATTTTAAGATGTTAATTGTTGTTCCTATGATTATAACATATTTTTAAATTAAAAGATGCATATTTCTAATAAATGTCCATTTTCATGATTTTCATGCATTATGCCATAATTAGTACATGTGGTTGTACTAATCTATGATTTTATCTATCTCTATAGTTGTTGGTTGGTGAAGAGCATTTGGGAAGCAAGAATTGGACGTAGCATCATTCAAGTTATGTTGAAGTATGTCCTCATATGATTCGAGGGCGTAGATATCTTTTAAGTTTCTTTTTGAAATATTGTAATAGACTATGTTTTTTTACATTGTATTTGTATGGGCCGTGTCCCAAAAGTATTCTCGTGTCTTAACCTTGATAAGATTGAAACTTAGTATTTACTATGACTTTATATGAATGTTTTTTTAAACACTATGAAATGTTTTGTTGAGAATTTTTAATTTTACACTACTTTTCATTATGTATATGCGAGGAATTATGCGTATGAGCTTGTGTAAGACCTCCAAGTGGCCAAGTATGTCGGTTTCAATCCAAGGTTGAACCTAACTTATACGTTGTGGTTTCGGGATATGACAATTTTTACCCCCATTCCCAAGTCAAAACATAAATACCTAATGTGAAATCAAAAATCCAAAACCCTCTTCTCTTCTAAAATTCTGTCAAGACCTCTATTGGAGGACAAGCTGAAGGTCAAGCTAGAAGTGGATTTTCAACTGATTTCCTCTCCAATTTGATGGTTCATTAATCAATAAGGTCTGGTAACCCTTGATTCTTCAATATTTCAATCAAGGAGTTATATCAAAAAAATTTCTAAGAGTTTCTATGACCAAATTTCTCAATTTAGAATCTAAGCATGGGTTCCTTGTAAAGTGATTTCTAAGTCATTCTAACAATCAGTAAATGTTGAGTTACTGTTTTTATGATGATTTCCTATAGAATTTATGAAAAAACTCATGATCCTCCTAAGTATTGAAAATTATCTATAATGTGGGTTGTTATGAATATGATTTGATGTTAATGAATTGTTCATGAATTGGATTGTACTTTTAGATTTAATTTTCATCTATATTTATTGGTTTTTTATTGTGGAATATTTATCTATCTTTATCATGTCTTGGAGAATTGGTAAGTGATCTAACTTCTTGTCTATAGTATGAGAAATCATTTTGTATAGTATGGTCCACTTATAGTGGTGGTTTTACTTATTGTCTATCTATACATATTTTTATCATGGCCTTGAGGGAAATAGATGCAATGTGAATTGTGGTAATAATTACTATGAGTATGAAGGTGTCCCACGAAAGTTATGTATGTAGTCCTCAATGTTGTATCATGATTAAGGTGTATTGATAATGTGAAGTATAAGAGATAAGATGTAGTCTACATGATTGATTAAGTTCTACATGATTGATTAAGTTAAGTACTATTGTAGAATAACCCCTACCTATATGAACCTATATGAATGTGTGATCTTTTAATGTTAGGGGTTGTCAATTAAATGTTGAATGTGCTCTTGTCTCTAATGATGGATTGTGGGTATGTGGTCTATAGTCTATTGATGCTCTATATTAGAGTTGTTCATCACTTGAGGTATATTGTATATGTGTTGTGATCCTTTGTAGACAGATTTCCTAAGCAACAATCTTGTTGCTCTTATGTGAACATGCTGACTTATATGTACACACACACACCCTTGCATAACTATGAGTATGATATATTTATGGTGTCAATTGAAAGGATAATTCTCATATACACGTTTTAATATAATTATGCATTAATGACTAATGAAGTATGTATATGTGTTGTCTAAAGTAGTTTATATCGAAGGCTTTCTCATATATGTATATACACATGAATGTATGAATGGAATATGTTAATGTTAATCTAGTGAATGACAGTCCCTTGAAAGGTTTCCTTAATTGTGATCTAAGCTATACTATATTACGGATGTCATGATTATCTGGAAGGATATTCTCACATGATGTGGGTTTTTGATGAAAGGCATTTTCATCATATATGTAATATTCTGAAAGTCTAAAGCTTAATATAGATCCTAAAATGAGATCCTAAGAGTTATATGAGTAAAATATAATGCATATAACTTATTTAGGAAGTTTTAGAATCAAAACGTCAAGGAACATCCATGACGTCCGAAAACTAGTCCATGAGTTTGACAAGGTTATAGGAGACAAAATTTGATGGAATTTTGTAATAAGGTTTCTAATATATATTAGAGATGTTTTATAGTCTAAACGTATGTATACGACTCTCCAATGACAAACCAAAGGGTCTTTGAGAAGGACCTGTGTATTTTGGCAAAAAGATTTCAAATACGCAATGTCTACCAACGATGCCCATCGATGGGGCGTAGATTATTACCGTGTGTGAGTAATTACCCATTTTAGAAGAAGTTCAATTTGGAAAACTCTCTGACAGAAATGATACACCTCCAGGACAGCTGGTTCGAAGGTCCGTCGACTGAACTACGACCGGTAGGTCATAGTCCCTGTTTGCTTCCATGTTTCAAGATAGTCTAATTAATTAATTATATGGTTATTTAATTATTTAGGGGTTAAAGGAGTTATAAATTACTTATTAAATTAATAATATAAACACTCAATCCTAATTAAACTAACCCAAACTTCATATTTTCCAAAAACCAATTGCTCTTCCTTATTTTTTCTTTCTCTCTCCCAAATAGAAGAACTATATTGAAGGCTAGGTCAAGGTCTATGGGGAGGAATAAAGGGGATTTTCCTCATCAATATTCATCAATAAACAAGGAATGGTATTCGTTTCACCTTTGGGATTCTGTCCCCAAAGGTTCTTCCAAATTAATTTAACAAAAATGAGTTTCAAGTGGGTTTTCTTGTATTACGAATCTGAGCTTCTAAAATTGTATTTTTTATGGTTTATTTTTCTTATTATGCTTATATTATAATGTATTATTATTAAATTTTTCTAGTTATTGATTAATTAACCTAGGTTGTGAAGTAGATAATCAATTTGACTTAAATCCCTAACCCTAACTTTGAACTAGTGATGAATTATTGTGTTGTGATTGAATTGTCTTCATTATTATGTTGATTAATTTTGTGTGATTATATTAAACCCATTTTTGGTTTGAATTTGATGGTTTATGGTGAAACCATTGATGATGGTTTGTGAAGGAGATGGGGTAATTCTTGTGATCTCAATCCAATACTTCAATTATGATTACTTGTGCTTAGTGATGAAGTTATATTTAATAATAACTTATGATAAGATTTATTAGGGTTGGTATGATGTTGAATTTAAATATCTTGATATCTAATTTTTCGTTGTTGGCTAAGATGTATTGATATAAGATGGTGATGACCAACCTATGTGCCCTATCATAACGTGATTATGTAAATGTGCTAACCTCACATGTGTGAATTGTAATGAAAGGACAATACTCATGCAATTCCCATTGAGCTATAATGATCACTATATAAGGGGTAGCCTATGACCTATACTATGTTATGATTACTAATGAAATACATTTAAAAAGGGACTGTAGCTTAGCACTTAGAGAACTAGTAGTGAGGAGTGCTCGTTACCACATAGGGAAGGTAGGATCACTAATGCACCCATAAGATTGGAGACTATAATGCATGTAGCATAAAGAGGGACCCAACTTCATCTCCTAGTTCTTGAACTATGTTGCCCCCACAGGAATACTAGCTAGTGGATCCACATAGATTCTATGCTCATGTTTTGGTACTACCTTTGCAAGTAGTTCACCTTCTTTCGGTGTAAGCTTCCATTGACACCGGTTTCCAAATTAGATCATGTGGTTTATATTAGTTAAGAGAAGAGTTTTACAAAAGTAAATTGAAGTAACAAGGTGAACTCTCACTAGGACGACCTTAGGGGTTTGGCTTAGTCTAGGTAGGTGTATGAAAGTCTACCTATACATTGCACTAATTATCCTTTAGGGAATTCTTAGAAGGATGTTCTTATATGCTTATATGTTTATAATGCTAATGGTATGCATATGTTGATCTTACTTGATAATGACACTATGTGACATTGTTTCACTTATGAACATTTGGCTGGTCTTTAGTGTTAAAGTATGCTGATGTTTACTCTTAGTGATATATCATTTGAAACAACGCATTGTTTTATAGTTCTTGTTGGGTTTACTTAATTGAGTGAGGTTATAGGGACTTACTTAGTCATTACATTTGTGGACTTAATGAGGGTGTATTCGTGATGGTCTTGCTTTGGTTATAATGTGATGAACTTTTATGCATGCTTGTTGACATTATAAGTTGATGATAGGGGTTATCTTGATTATGTGCTCAATTATGTTTATATTCATGTTGACTTGACTAGACTTGATATTTTTGGTCTTATGATGTACATGGTCTGGACTTAAAGAATATGTGGTTATTGATTTGTATTGATTTTTGAATGTGCATAAGGCTTTTAAAAATGACTTTGCATGCTTTTGAATAAATGTCCTTTTTAGCATGATTTCTATGTTGTACGTGCATATGATTCCATACTTAGTACAAGTGATGTGCAAACCCCATTTCTCCCATTTTCCCCAACATTTTATTTTCCGGTCGTTGAAGGTTCATTACCACTTTTAAAAAAGGCTTGGATCATTTCTCCAAGTGTGGGTATGCCATTCTAGCTATGGTTATTTCTTTGGGAAAATTCTTGCTTGATTCAATTCTTCGGTGGAGGTAGGTTATGGTTTTCATGCTTCATAAGTAAACTCTTAATAGTGAATGATATGTATTGGTAGTATTGTAAACCCTACTATATGCTTAATGGTATGTTTGCATGAATATGATTATGTGATTGTGATAAGATAAGCATGATGAAAATATTGAATCTCAAATCTTTAAAAGAAACTTAATATACATTATTAATGATGATGCCTTGGTATAGAAGAAGGCTTGATAAATTAAAGTAATGGGATTGATGATGCCTTGGTATAGAGAAGGCGTGATGATTTACAGAATGATATTAGTGGATCGGAGTGTCACGTTCCAACACATAGTATTAGTGGATCAGAGTGTCACGTTCCGACACATAGTATTAGTGGATCGGAGTGTCACGTTCCGACACATAGTATTAGTGGATCGGAGTGTCACGTACCGACACATGTAGGGGATCGGAGTGTCACGTTCCGACATATGTAGGGGATCGGAGTGTCACATACCGACACATGTAGGGGATCAGAGTGTCACGTACCAACACATGTAGGGGATCGGAGTGTCACGTTCCGACACATAGAATTAGGGGATCGGAGTGTCACGTACCGACACATAGTAGTAGGGGATCGGAGTGTCATGTACCGACACAAGAGGAGGAAAGATAATGAATCTTGAAAGATGATAATATACTCAACTTAATATACTTAATTCCCAAATGAGTATGGCATTGAGGCTTGAGCCCTCATGGATGAACTTGATGGTACTTATTGATGATTATAGTACTTGTTGTTGCTACATGTTGAGTTTTATAGTTGATTTACGATAATATTTGATATATACTGTTCCCTATTTTGAGTTGGCCGATGATATCTACTCAGTACCCGTGTTTTGTACTAACCCCTACTTTTATGTTTTTCTTCTTGTTATTTGTGGAGTGCAGCAAACGTGCCATCATCTTCGACTCAACAGTAACTCAAGCCAGTCTTCGTCACCGGATCTTCAGGGTAAGCTAACGCTTCTAGCTTGGACTGGATCTTCTCCTTCATGTCTTGATGCCTTGAACTTCCGGCATGGACTAGCTTCTTATGTATTTTTAGTTTCTTAGAAACTCTTAGAATTAGTAGTTTAAAGTAGATGTTCTTGTGATGATGACTTCCAGGTTTTGGGAATAATAGATGTTGAATATTGATAGTTATTGAATTGGTTTTTATTAATGAGTTTAAGTCTTCCGCATTACTTTTTGTTGTTATTACATTGAAATGTTAAGGTTTAGATTGGTTGGTTTGCTCACATAGGAGGGTAAGTGTGGGTGCCAGTCGCGATCCGGTTTGGGTCGTGACAAACTTGGTATCAGAGCATTAGGTTCGTTGGTCTCATCACACAAGAACAGATCTAGTAGAGTCTTAAGGAACGGTAGGGGGACGCCTTTACTTTTCTTTGAGAGGCTATAAGACTTTAGGAAAATTTCACTCTTTCATTCTTTCTTTCGTGCTACTACTTGAGTCCAATTGGTATCTAGGCGATACGAATGGGTATCTGACCATCTTCACTCTCTTTCGCAGATGGTTAGAACTAGAGCAACGACTACGCCAACACCAACACCGGACAGACAAGAAACAACTGAGCCCATCTGGTACTAGGGCGGTGACTCCTCCACCGACTGAGGAAGTGATAAGAGAGGGGGAGGATGGGGTGAATGAACAAGTGCAAAATGAGGAAATGCCACCCCAACCTACCCCAGAGATGATCAATCAGGTTCTGGCTTATCTTAGAGGGTTATCTGATCAGGGCCAGACACCCCCAGTGTTTTCTGCACCAGCACCTCAGGCTCCGGAGGTACAACATGCGGCTACTATGGCTCCCCGCATGGATGTTCCATTGGAAGTAGGCACGTTTCCACGTCTGACTACGGGGCCTATAATGACAAGTGATCAGCATGAACTTTTCAGTAAGTTCTTGAAATTGAAACCTCTAGTCTTCAAGGGTGCTGAATCGGAGGATGCTTATGATTTTCTGGTTGACTGTCACGAGCTACTACACAAGATGGGTATAGTAGAACGGTTTGGTGTGGAGTTTGTGACTTATCAATTTCAAGGGAACGCCAAAATGTGGTGGCGATCCCATGTTGAGTGTCAACCGACAGAGGCACAACCTATGACTTGGGCCTCATTCTCTAGCTTGTTTATGGAGAAGTATATCCCCCGGACTTTGAGGGATAGGAAAAGGGATGAGTTCCTGAGCCTAGAGCAAGGTAGGATGTCGGTTAATGCTTATGAGGCTAAGTTCCGTGCACTGTCCAGATATGCCACTCAACTCTGTTTCAGTCCTCAAGAGCGGATTCTCCGGTTTGTGAAGGGGTTGAGGTCAGAATTGCGGATTTCGGCCTTACAGATAGCGGCAACGGCAAAATACTTCCAGGAAGTGGTAGACTTTGTGATAGAAGTGGAAGGAGTGAAGCCAGACGACTTCACCACAACATCGACATCAAAAAGGTTTCGAAAGGGAGGTGAGTTTAATGTTCTTACACTAGAGGACAGGGTTCGGGAAGTTACTCAGTCCGACCAATTCAGTCTTCACTACAGACTGTAGTTGGGGGACCACCTCAGACCGGTCAACACTTCTCCGAGGGGCCTATGATTGACTCCAGAGAATGTTATGGATGTGGGGAGATTGGACATATTAGGAAAAATTGTCCCAGACAAAGTTATAGACCCCCAATAGCTAGAGGTAGAGGTGGTCATGGTAGAGGCCGTTATTCTGGAGGACGTGGTGGTCGAGGTAATGGTGGTCACCAAAACGGCAGAGGTAATGGGCAAACTGGGGCCACTACATCACAACATGGTAGGGGCAATGGACAGACGAATGATAGGGCCCATTGTTACGCTTTCCCTGGGCGGTCTGAAGCGGAGGCATCTGATGCTGTCATCACAGGTAATCTTTTGGTTTGTGATTGCATGGCTTCTGTATTGTTTGATCCTGGATCCACGTTTTCTTATGTATCTTCCTCATTTGCTAATGGCCTAAATTTACATTGTGAATTACTTGATATGCCTATTCGTGTCTCTACTCCAGTGGGTGAGTCTGTGGTAGTTGAAAAGGTATATAGGTCTTGTTTGGTAAACTTTGTGGGGAGCAACACTTATGTAGATTTGGTTATCTTAGAAATGGATGATTTTGATGTGATTCTGGGTATGACTTGGCTTTCTTCGCAATTTGCGATCTTGGATTGTAATGCTAAAACGGTGACGTTAGCCAAGCCTGGGACAGATCCGTTAGTGTGGGAGGGTGACTACACTTCCAATCCGGTCCGCATCGTCTCCTTTCTTCGTGCTAAGAAAATGATTAGTAAAGGGTGTTTAGCTTTCTTGGCACATCTCAAGGATGACACTACCCAAGTACCTTCGATTGAGTCGGTTTCAGTAGTTCGTGAGTTTCTGGATGTGTTCCCTGCAGATCTTCCTGGTATGCCACCGGATAGGGATATTGACTTCTGTATTGATCTTGAACTGGGTACTCGCCCCATTTCTATACCCCCTTATAGAATGGCTCCCGCGGAGTTAAGAGAGTTAAAGGCACAACTTCAAGAGTTATTGAACAAAGGCTTCATTAGACCAAGTGCATCCCCTTGGGGTGCTCCGGTTTTGTTTGTGAAGAAGAAGGATGGGAGTTTTCGGATGTGCATAGACTACCGGCAGTTGAACAAGGTAACCATAAAGAACAAGTATCCTCTTCCTCGCATTGATGACTTGTTCGATCAGTTACAAGGTGCTTGTGTCTTCTCTAAGATTGACTTGAGATCCGGTTATCATCAGTTGAAAATACGGGCAACGGATGTGCCAAAGACTGCTTTGCGAACGAGGTATGGGCATTACGAATTTGTGGTGATGTCTTTTGGTCTTACGAATGCCCCTGCTGCGTTCATGAGCTTGATGAATGGTATTTTTAATCCATATTTGGACCTCTTCGTGATCGTATTTATTGATGATATATTGGTATACTCAAAGAGCAAGAAGGAACATGAAGAATATTTGAGAATGGTATTGGAAATGTTGAGGGAGAAAAAGCTTTATGCCAAGTTCTCTAAGTGTGAGTTTTGGCTAGATGCAGTGTCCTTCTTGGGACACGTGATTTCTAAGGATGGAGTGATGGTGGATCCTTCTAAGATTGAGACAGTGAAGAATTGGGTAAGACCTACTAATGTATCGGAAATAAGGAGCTTTGTTGGGTTAGCAAGCTACTACCGCCGATTTGTCAAGGGATTCTCTTCTATTGCTTCCCAATTGACGAACTTGACTAAGCAGAATGTTCCATTTGTATGGTCGAATGAGTGTGAGGAAAGCTTTCAGAAGCTCAAGACTTTGTTGACTACCGCACCTATCCTTACCTTGCCAGTAGAGGGTAAAAACTTCATTGTTTATTGTGATGCATCCTATTCTGGTTTGGGTGCAGTACTAATGCAAGAGAAGAGTGTGATTGCTTATGCTTCAAGGCAATTAAAGGTGCATGAACGTAACTATCCGACCCACGACTTGGAATTGGCTGCGGTAGTGTTTGCATTAAAACAATGGAGACACTATCTATATGGGGTTAAGTGTGAGGTCTACACGGATCATCGTAGCCTTCAGTATGTCTTCACTCAGAAAGATTTGAACTTAAGACAGAGGAGATGGATGGAGTTACTAAAGGACTACGATATCACTATCTTGTATCATCCGGGGAAGGCGAATGTTGTAGCGGATGCTTTAAGTAGAAAGGCGGGAAGCATGGGAAGTCTAGCTCACTTGCAAGCTTCTAGACGCCCATTGGCTAGAGAGGTTCAGACTCTAGCTAATGACTTGATGAGATTAGAAGTAAATGAGAAGGGAGGATTGTTGGCTTCTGTGGAGGCAAGATCTTTCTTCCTTGACAAGATTAAGGGAAGACAGTCTGATGATGAGAAACTGCGCAGAATTCAAGATAAGGTATTGCGAGGAGAGGCTAAGGAAGCACAAATTGATGAGGAAGGTGTTTTGAGGATCAAGGGAAGGGTATGTGTACCTCGCGTCGATGGTTTGATCAACACTATTCTGACAGAGGCTCATAGTTCAAAGTATTCTATACATCCGGGCGCAACCAAGATGTATCGTGACCTAAAGCAACACTTTTGGTGGAGTAGAATGAAGCGTGATATTGTTGATTTTATTGCCAGATGTCCAAACTGTCAACAAGTAAAGTATGAACACCAGAGGCTCGGAGGAACCCTTCAGAGAATGCCCATTCCGGAATGGAAGTGGGAAAGAATTGCAATGGACTTTGTGGTTGGTCTTCCCAAGACATTGGGAAAGTTTGATTCTATTTGGGTAATTGTTGATAGGTTAACTAAGTCTGCTCACTTCATTCCGGTCAAGGTGACTTACAATGCAGAGAAGTTAGCCAAACTTTACATCTCGGAAGTGGTGCGATTGCATGGGGTTCCACTATCCATCATATCAGATAGAGGTACGCAGTTTACTTCTAAGTTTTGGAAAACATTGCATGCGGAATTGGGTACTAGGTTGGACCTTAGTACTGCATTCCATCCTCAGACCGATGGTCAGTCTGAGAGAACGATTCAAGTGTTGGAAGATATGCTTCGTGCATGTGTGATAGAGTTTGGTGGCCATTGGGATAGCTTCTTACCCTTAGCGGAGTTTTCATACAATAATAGCTATCACTCAAGCATTGATATGGCTCCATTTGAAGCATTGTATGGTAGGAGATGTAGGTCTCCCATTGGTTGGTTTGATGCATTTGAGGTTAGGCCTTGGGGTACTGACCTTTTGAGGGATTCGATAGAGAAAGTGAAGTCTATTCAAGAAAAGCTTCTAGCGGCGCAAAGTAGACAAAAAGAATATGCAGATCGAAAGGTTAGAGACTTAGAGTTCATGGAGGGTGAACAAGTCTTGTTGAAAGTTTCACCAATGAAAGGGGTGATGCGGTTTGGTAAAAGGGGTAAGCTAAGTCCAAGGTACATTGGACCATTTGAAGTACTTAAGCGAGTAGGAGAGGTGGCTTATGAGTTCGCCTTGCCTCAAGGGCTGTCCGGAATGCATCCGGTATTCCATGTGTCTATGTTGAAAAGATACCATGGGGATGGAAACTACATTATCCGTTGGGATTCAGTTTTGCTTGAAGAGAACTTGTCTTATGAGGAGGAGCCTGTTGCTATTTTAGATAGAGAAGTTCGCAAGTTGAGGTCAAGAGAGATTGCATCCATCAAGGTGCAATGGAAGAATTGACCCGTTGAAGAAGCCACTTGGGAGAAGGAGGCGGATATGCGAGAAAAATACCCACATCTGTTTACAGATTCAGGTACTCCTTTTCGCCCTTGTTTTCCTTCTTGTGATTGTTCGGGGACGAACGATGGGTAAATTGGTATCTATTGTAACGACCTGTTTAGTCGTTTTGAGCAACAGATTTCAATTCTGGAAAAACTGGCAGAAGCGACGGACCCCACGATGGACCGTCATGGGCACGACGGACCGTCGCAGGGTCTCGTTTCAAAACACTTAGAAAATCTTAAATTGGGTACTGAAAATCGACTCTCTGAACTTCGTGACGGAATGGCAGGACGGACCGTCACAGGCGTGACGGACCGTCATAGATTGTTTAGTGGAAATTGACTCTCTGACCCTTGCGATGACCTGCAGGACGGACCGTCGCAGGCACGACGGCCCGTCACAGATTGCGCAAATCCCAGGCAGAATCGGATTTCCTTACATGTTTTGAGGGACGTTTTGGGACTATTCTTTCCTTAATTATAGAGTTCGTGGGTTTATATTAATAACTCAAATTCTTGGGGGTTAAAAGAGGTAACCCTAAGTTAATTAGTGGGGTATTATTGCCATCTTTTATTCTTAATTATATACTAATTAGGGTAAAAGAAAGAGGGTTTGAATAAAGAAAATAGAAAGAACAAGAGAAAGAGGGAGAAAGTTGAGAGAGAGAGAGAATCGAACGAGAAGGGAGAAACAAAGCTTTGGGAAAATTCTTGCTTGATTCAATTCTTCGGTGGAGGAAGGTTATGGTTTTCATGCTTCATAAGTAAACTCTTAATAGTGAATGATATGTATTGGTAGTATTGTAAACCCTACTATATGCTTAATGGTATGTTTGCATGAATATGATTATGTGATTGTGATAAGATACGCATGATGAAAATATTGAATCCCAAATCTTGAAAAGAAACTTAATATACATTATTAATGATGATGCCTTGGTATAGAAGAAGGCTTGATGAATTAAAGTAATGGGATTGATAATGCCTTGGTATAGAGAAGGCTTGATGATTTACAGAATGATATTAGTGGATCGGAGTGTCACGTTCCGACACATAGTATTAGTGGATCGGAGTGTCATGTTCCGACACATAGTATTAGTGGATCGGAGTGTCACGTTCCGACACATAGTATTAGTTGATCGGAGTGTCACGTACCGACACATGTAGGGGATCAGAGTGTCACGTTCCGACACATGTAGGGGATCGGAGTGTCACGTACCGACACATGTAGGGGATCGGAGTGTCACGTTCCGACACATGTAGGGGATCGGAGTGTCACGTACCAACACATGTAGGGGATCGGAGTGTTATGTTCCGACACATAGAATTAGGGGATCGGAGTGTCACGTACCGACACATAGTAGTAGAGGATCGGAGTGTCACGTACCGACACAAGAGGAGGAAAGATAATGAATCTTGAAAGATGATAATATACTCAACTTAATATACTTAATTCCCAAATGAGTATGGCATTGAGGCTTGAGCCCTCATGGATGAACTTGATGGTACTTATTGATGATTATAGTACTTGTTGTTGCTACATGTTGAGTTTTATAGTTGATTTACGATAATATTTGATATATACTGTTCCCTATTTTGAGTTGGCCGATGATATCTACTCAGTACCCGTGTTTTTTACTGACCCCTACTTTTATGTTTTTCTTCTTGTTATTTGTGGAGTGCAGCAAACGTGCCGTCATCTTCGACTCAACAGTAACTCAAGCCAGTCTTCGTCACACCGGATCTTCAGGGTGAGCTAACGCTTCTAGCTTGGACTGGATCTTCTCCTTCATGTCTTGATGCCTTGAACTTCCGGCATGGACTAGCTTCTTATGTATTTTTAGTTTCTTAGAAACTCTTAGAATTAGTAGTTTAAAGTAGACGTTCTTGTGATGATGACTTCCAGGTTTTGGGAATAATAGATGTTGAATATTGATAGTTATTGAATTGGTTTTTATTAATGAGTTTAAGTCTTCCGCATTACTTTCTGTTGTTATTACATTGAAATGTTAAGGTTTAGATTGGTTGGTTCGCTCACATAGGAGGGTAAGTGTGGGTGCCAGTCGCTATCCGATTTGGGTCGTGACAATATGAGGTTGAATATCCCTTGAAACGATGTCTCATTAAACCACGGCTATGTAGATTCTCATAATTGTGAAACGCACCACACTTATGAATGAGAGACTACGTGATGCGTAGACACTTTCATCTTCTGGTATTCCTATGTTGTGCCTCTAAAGTCTTGTTATGTGCTTTCCCGTAAACCTTGTATAGTGGTTTTAAGTATGAGTAATGAAAAAGCAACTGCTAGAAGGGACGAGAATAAATGGCTAATGTGGGAAATCATGACAATCAAGTGCCTCCACAAGACAACAAAGTGCCTCCACTTGAAGAAGTTGCTATGGGTGATCGAGTTCCGGTTGTTCCTCCACTGATGACCGATGGAGAGATAAGGACAACTTTTATCTCTTTAGCTCAAGAAATGACCTATAAAGCTAATGTCGTCACTTCTAAAGTTCAAGCCATAAAGGCCCAAGTGAATAGGGAGGTTGGACCTAGAGTACCTCAACATGCTAACACTAAGGTCTCACATTTGAGAGAATTTACTAGAATGAGTCCACCTATGTTTTTTTGGTCGAGGTCGAATGAGGACCCTTAAGATTTCTTCGATGAGGTCTATAAGATTCTCTATTCTATGGGTGTGACCTCAAATGAAAAGGCCGATTTGGAGGCTTATTAATTCAGATGTGGCGCAAACTTGGTATGTGCAATAGATGGATAATAGGTCACTAAGAGGTGGAACGGTAACTTGAGAGATCTTCAAGAAGGCTTTCCTTGATTATTTCTTTCCTAAAGAGATATGGGAAGCTAAGGTTGAACAATTCATTAACCTTCCTCAATCAGGTATGAGTGTACTTGACTATTTTTTTAAGTTTACTAAATTGTCCAAGTATGCTCCATCATTGGTTTATACCCAAGGAATGAGATGAGTCCTTTTCTTATGGGGGTGTCCAATGAATTGGTGGGAGAATGTCATTCATCTATGCTTCATGATAATATGAATATCTCTGATCTCATGGTTCATGCTCAACAAGTGAAAGAAACTAGGTTAAGGAGGAAGAATAAGGAGTCCAAGAAGGGCAAGCCTTATGAAGGTGCTTCGTCTAAGGGTAGACTTCACATTCAAGAAAAGTTTAGGTTCAAGAAGAGAATTTCTAATTAAGTTCCTTCAAAATTTCCCATGGCTCGTGATGATAGGGTATCTAACCTAACTCTCAAAAGGTAAAACGTACTAGATTACCTAACAAGAAGCTAACTTGTTGAAAGTGTTAGAGGAAGCATTATGGTTCTTTCACTAATGTGAAGGTACAAGAGCGGCCACAAGGTTATGGATTGGGCTAATGTGAAGGGACAAGAAAAAGGAAGTGGGTAAGCTTAAGCTAGTGGTTCTAATGTTGATGCTCTGAAGAAGAATTACTTTTATGCACTTCGCACTAGGGGTGAACAAGAGAGATATCCCCATGTGGTGACCAGTATGTTACAAGTCTTCTCTATTGATGTTTATGCTTTATTTGATCTGGTTGCTACATGATCCTTTTTACTCCAATGGTAAATAGGAAGTTTGACGTTTTGCCCAATAATCTAAATGAACTCTTCATGGTAACTACCCCTGTAGGTGAGTCGGTTGTAGAAAAGAGTGTATATAGAAATTGTTCTATAATATTTTCAAATAGAGTTAGTCAGATTGAATTAGTGGAACTTGATATGGTCGATTTTTATATCATCTTAGCGATGGATTGGTTGCATGATTGTTTTTCTTCTATTAAATTGTACAACAAGAATTGTTAAGTTCAATTTTCCAAATGAACCCATCTTAGAGTGGAAGGGGAAAAATTCTATTACTAGGGGTCATATTATCTCTTGTCTTAAGCCTTTTAAAATGATCTCAAAAAGGTGTATATACCATATTGTAAGAGTCAAAAATTTAGATTCCGAGAATCATCCCATTAAGTTAGTCCCATATTGAGGGATTATTCGTAGGTATTTTCTAATGATCTTCCCATAAGCCCTCAAAAATAGAAAATTGATTTTGGTATTGACAAGCAACAGGATATCAACCACATTTCAATTCATCTTTATCGGATGGCTCCGGCCGAATTGAAATAGTTGAAGGCTCAACTCAAGGACTTACTAGACAAAGGCTTCATTAGGCCTAGTATTTATCAATGGGGTTCTCTGGTGTTGTTTGTTGAGAAGAAGGATGGGTCCCTTAGAATGTCCATTAATTATCCCCAACTCAATAAACTAACTATCATGAACAATTATCCTCTCCCTCGGATTGACAACTTGTTTGATCAATTCCAAGGGGAAGATACTTTTATAAGATTTACATGAGATCAGGGTATAATCAACTTTAGGTCAGAGCTGAGGATATAAAAAAAATTGCCTTGCAGATTAGATATGGTCATTATGAGTTCTTAGTGATGTCATTTGATCTCGCTAATTCCCTGGTGAAGTTTAGAGACCTCATGAATAGGGTGTTTTGAAGTTATCTAGATTCATTTGTCATTGTCTTGATGAGGTTGAACACATGGACCATTTGAGGGTGGTGTTACAAGTACTTTATAAGAATCAACTATTTTCCATGTATAGCAAATATGAGTTTTGGTTGTGGTTGGTGACATTTCATGGTCATATCGAGTCACATCCGGGGAGAACCCCTAGACATAATTGATGTCGTTGTCCTGTGTGAGGACTTATACTAGCCTCTTATATTACATCATTACATTCATTGGTCAATAAAATAGAAAATTTTAACCTTTTGATTACTCCACATTGAAGATTACATAGACCTCTAAATACACATAATATTTATATAAATTATACATAGACCCTTCGTATAGAAAGATGACATAGTCTTCCACTTTTATTGCACATAGATATAAAAGATATAGCATAGTCTCAAATGGATGTCTCATATCATAATCATCTATCAAGAGTATAAAAATTTGGGCCTGCCCATACATCAATGTAATAGAGCCACATATATGCTATACAAGTTTATTGCTCAAATGAAAATCAAAGAACATAGGAGTCTTAAAACTAGAAAAACTTCCTAAGCTTGATATTGGCATTGACCTCGGAAATTGAAGACCTACACAACTTGGATGAATGAGAATTTCAAGTCCTCCTTCAAAGTCGTCTCAAAGTACTTCAATGATCGGAACCTAAAATATTGGGGGAAAAGGGATAAAATGGGGTTATTACACCACTTGTACTAAGTATGAGACCATATGAACACATATCATGAAATTATGCTAAACATGGACAATTTATTGAAATATGCTATTTTTCATTTAGAAAGAAATTTGCATATTCAAGAAGACCATACCAATCAACAGAACATATTCATTAGGTAATAAGCAAGTAAATCACAAGACCAACAATGTCAAGTCTAGTCAGGTAAATATGCATATCATATAATTGTATGAATATTCAAAGAAACACTATCATCAAGTTATAATAGCAACAAGCATGAATAAGGGTTGATTAAAACATAACCAAAGCACGATTATTACTCATGAACACTCATTAAGTCAACAAGTGCAATGTCTAAGCAAAGCCCGATAACCTTACTGAATCAAGTAAACTAAACAAGAACCATGAACAATGTCCAACTTCACATAGCATGTTATTCAAGAGTACATACCGTTTTCATACTTTAGACATAGAGACCACACACATAAGTATATGTTAATTTAACATGATAAGACACCACGAGTGTGCAAGACCATCATATACATATCATGTACCACTATAAGTATATATATATATATATATATATAAACATCCTCTTAAGACTTCCCTCAAGGCTAACTAGTGCAACATCTAGGTAGAGTCTCATACCCCTACCTAGACTAAGATAAACCCCTTAGGTTAACGTAATTAGAGTTCATTCCTTGAATTCATCTTTACCTTTTGGGAACATCTTTCCTTAACCGACATAAAGCATATGAGACAATTTGGAATATGGTGTCATGGAACCCTAAATTCAAGGAAAGCGGACTACTTGGTAAGGTAGTACCAAAGTATGAACATAGCAACTACGTAGATCAACTAGCTAGTATTCCTATGGGGACTACATATTTTATGAACTAAGAGATATAGTTGGGTCCCTCTTTATGCTACATGCATTATGGTCTCCTATTTCAAGTGTACAATAGTGATCCTACCTTCCCTATGTTGGAAGGGACATCCTCACTCTAGCTCACTCGATTCTAAGCTAGAGTCCCTTTTGAAATGTCATGAATGTCTTTATTTATCATCATAGCTTAATGTGTGTGATAGAGTCTATACCTTGTATAATCATCATCATCGTAGCTCAATAAGAATTGCAAGAGTATAGTACTTTAATTACAATCCATATAAGCGAGGTTAACATATGTACGTAGTCACATCATGATAAGATACAATGTAATGTGTCACTATCATCATAACATTTACATTTTAACAAACACATCACATACCATAGTAAATGTATTTCAATTAAACATCATACGAACCCTATCAATCTTGATACAAATTATACTTCAATGCAATATCATCACTTAATAACAATTTACCACAATTGAAGTAAAGAATAGGGATCACAAGACTTATCAAGTATCCTTCATGATTCATAATTATGGTCTTACCATCAGTCCTTAAATAAACCCAATAATTGAATGATATCATCGCTCAACAATAACTAATCGTCATAATTAAGCCAATTGAACCACTACATCAAAATCCATTCCTAGTTCATAGCTAAAGATAAGAGACTTAAGTCAAAGTCATAATCTAGATGGATTACACAAGAATAATATAATAGGACTATAATTCATCCTAATCAATTTATAATTTATATAATAACAACATGTAGTAGTAATTCAACCAATAAAAAATTCAATTGAACCAACATTAGAAAATTCATATCAAAATCACAACCTAGTGTTAAGGGGAATAGGTCATCTTCTACAAACTAGACTAATCCATCAATAAATAACATAATTGAGTTATAATACATGTCAATCTATTCATAACATGCAAAAAAAATTAAAAACAAAGTAATTAAGAAAATCAATTTCGAGATTGGAAAAGACCCACTTGAATTACATACATTGGAAATCAATTTGATGGAACCCTTTGGGGAAAGGAGTCCCAAAGGTGAAAGGAATCCCATATTGATGGAAAAAATTCCTTATTTCAGCCCTAGAACCCACCTTCACCTTGACTTTTATGGATTTCTTCAACATGAGAGAAAAAGAAGATAGAAGGAAGAAAGTTTTTTTTAATTTATGAGAGCTTAGGTTAGTCTAATTAGGTTAGG
The DNA here is from genome assembly GCF_036512215.1 of Solanum lycopersicum. NCBI lineage: Eukaryota > Viridiplantae > Streptophyta > Magnoliopsida > Solanales > Solanaceae > Solanum > Solanum lycopersicum. The sequence goes on along the minus strand of NC_090811.1, from coordinate 39,171,844 downwards.
GTCTTTATAAAGCTTGTTAATTAACTTAATAATACCTCACCTAATCCATAATTAAACTCCTAAATAAGCCAACTAATTAAATGAACTAAATAAATATGTGCAGCAAAACAGTGGTTCCACAAATGAAATACGATCTATGGATCATATGTCTATTGACGAACACTATTCACTTCTATGCTGCACATTCGTCATTGAGTTCAGAGACTTGTAAAAATAGGCCTCCAAAGGATTTGGATAGGTGAATATCGATGGTTTTCATTGACTCCCCGTCGATTGGTACATGATTCGTCGATTGCACTCTTTTGCACACAGCCTTTTTGCAGCTTTTTGCCGAAATGCTAGGGTCCTCCTCAAGGGCCCTTGGATGTTATTTGGGGAATCGTGCCCGGACGTTTTGACTATGAAGTAACTCTAATACATTTTAGAAACCCTTCAACAAAAATTCACAAATTTTTGACTCCTAAAACATAGCCAAATAGAACATTCTTTGACGTTTTTATTCATAATTACCCAAATGACTCATATTCGTTAAAATTGACATAAAACAGTGTCTAAAACTTTTGACACCTAAGTTAGTCTCTAGAACACGTCTTATACTTTCGAAGTGTTACATTATCCCCCCTTAGGAACATTCATCCCTCAATGACACTCAATTCATTTGAATGGAAGGAATAGACTCAACATTAGCATCCCAACCAATCTACGGTGCATGAAAACATGAGTTACAACCTCAATCATGACATTTATCCATAGAAATTCAAAACATCAATTACCATCTATAAGTCTCAAAATAACATATTGAGGAATTTCGTTCCCACAACAACAACATGAGTTCAACATACCATATTTGAGTCAATTATGCAAAAGATCAACTTACCGACGTGCTCAATATCATTTCATAAAGTCTTGCCATATAAAGATACACAACATAACTCAAAACAAGAAGAATTGCGAAAATCTTAAGTCAATATGCACAATTTCACTTTAACTTCACTGCAATGACACCAAAAATGCACATTTTTGCAAAACTTTACCAAAAATAAAGAACCTTAAATTTTTGTAATTATTTTCATTATTAATTGGAATTAATAACCATAGTTATCAAATAGATGAGGTTAACGGGACTTCACGTCGGCTTCGGCCTCCCATGTTGCACACTCAACTAGGTGGTTCTTCCATAATACCTTTATGGAACCTCTTTATTTGTTTTTAAAGAATTTGAACTCGAACCTCCTCATCAGAGAGTTTATATTACACACCAAGACCATTAATTGGAATAATTTACTCGCGATCACCGATACACTTTTTAAGCATCAAAATATGAAAAACCAGATGAATCGAAGACAATTAACTAGGGAATTTCAACTCATAGGCAACCTTACCAACCCTTTGCAAGATTTAATAGGGAACCATATAACGAGGACTAAACTTCACTTTATTTCCAAATATAACCACCCCTTTCATATTTGAAATTCTCAAATGTCCTTATCACCTTCTTTAAACTATAAGTCCCTTCTTCTATGATCGGCCTTATACCTTTGCCGTCTATAGGCTGTTTGCAAGCGATTCATTATGATATGATCTTTGTCCAAAGACTTATAAATAATATTGGGACCAAAAAGTAAAGATTCACCCACTTCAAACCATCTAACTGGATATCTACATCTCCTAAAATACAAGGCTTCATAAGGAGCCATAGATTTAGATGAATGGTAGCTATTGTTGTAAGCAAACTCCACCAAAGGCAAATCCGTATCCCAATATCCCTTGAAATCAATAATACTATATATAAGCATATCCTCAAGGGTTTGAATAGTATGGTGCACTTGACCATACTTTTGGGGATGAAAAGTGATGCTTAACTTCAACTTGGTACTCAGCCCTTTTTAGAATAACCTCTAAAACCTATATGTAAATTGTGCACCCCTATCCGACATGATCTATAAGGGAATATTGTGGCGACACACAATATCCTCTATGAATATCCTTGCATAATCCTTCACCGAATAGGTAGACTTGACTTAAATAAAATGAGAGGATCTGGTAAACCAATTCACAGCCACCCATATAACTCACATTGCTTTTGTGTTCGAGTCAAACCTATCATAATATCCATAATGATGGGTTACAACTTCAAAGAAGAAACTTGGATTTATTGAAGTAAACCACCCAACTTTTAATTTTTGTCTTTCACTTGTTTGCAATTTGGAAACATAGCAACAAATTCCGTTATTTCCTTCTTCAAACCTTTTAACTAAAACACTTTTCTAAGGTCATGATACATATTTTTTGAACCCGTATGAATGGAGTAACAGAACCCATGAGCTTCCTCAAGAATACGATTCCTCAAACCATTTACAGTTGGAACACAAAACCTTCCTTGATACCTCAAGACACCATCCCCTTTTAAGGAGAATGGCTCATTTAGCTTATATAGAATGGATTCCTTAAACTCCATTAATTCTTGATCAAGGTGTTAGTTAGACTTCACCTCAACCACCAAAGATGATTCAAATTTATGGTGGACCATTAACCAACCATTTAGAGATCTTCAAATCAAACATCCAATCTGGCTAACCTATGAACATCTTTTGCTAGGTATTTCTTTGATTACTCTACATGAGACACACTAAACATATAGAGGAAGCCAATAAATACCTACTAAAATATGTTCATAAAAATCCATATTGGGTGTTTGATTGGAACATTCTCCATATGCTTGTTTTATAGTCCAACGTAACTCTTAATAATCTTTGGTGGTTGACATTAAGTCTAAATAACACCTTGATCAAGAATTGATGGAGTTGAAGGAATCCATTATATGTAAGCTTAATGATTAATTCTTTTTATGGGGTGATGGTGTTTTGAGGCATCAAGGAAGGTTGTGTGTTCCCAATATCAATGACTTGAGAAACTAGATTCTTGATGAATCTCGTGTCACTCGTTATTCCATTCATCTTAATTCTACAAAGATATATCATGAACTTAGAGAAGTTTTTTTGGTGAGAAGGATTAAAGGGACATAGAGGAACTTGTTAAGAAATGTCCAAATTACTAACAAGTGAAAGCCGAACAACAAAAGTCAGGTAGTATATTAAAAGAAATCCAATTTACCACTTGGAAGTGGGAAGATATTAATATGGATTTCGTTGTAGGTTTGCCTTGAACAGAAAAGCAACATGAATCCATATGGTTTGTTGTTGATGGGTTGACCAAATCCGCTTATTTTATTCCTTTCAAATCCACATACTTGACGGAGGATTATGAAATGATCTTCATAAATGAGATTAAGTGTCACTACGGTATTCCATTATCCATCATATCAGTTAGGGGTACACAATTCACATCTAGGTTTTGGAGGTCATTACAAAAAGGGTTGGGTACCAAGGTGAACATAAGCACCGCTTTTCATCCTTAAATGGATGGTCAAGCAGATCTTACTATTCAAAACCTTGAGGATATGCTTAGAGCTTGTATAATTGACTTCAAGTGAAATTGGGATAAACACTTGCTTTTTGTTGATTTTTCTTAGAACAATAGTTACCATTCATCTATATATGTGTCTCCTTTTGAGGCCATGTATGGTAGGAGATGTAGGTCTCCAATTGGATCTTTTGAAGTGGGTGAGTCTTCACTTTTGGGTCCAAAATTGATTCATAAGACTTTGGAGAAAGGTCATATAATAAGGAATCAATTGAAAATAGTCTATAGCTGGAAGAAGTCTTATGTCAACCATAGGATAAGAGACACCTAGTTTGTAGATGGTGATAAGGTGTACGTACAAATTTCACCTATGAAAGGGGTGGTGAGATTTGGTAAGAAAGGGAAGTTTAGTCCTTGTTATGTAGGTCCTTATGAAATTATTCAAAGGGTTGGCAAGGTTGCATATGAGTTGAAGTTACCTTGTGATTTTGGTTCGGCTCATTTGGTGTTCCATGTCTCCATGCTTAAGAAGTCTATGGATGATCACAATTCCATTCTTCGTATTGAGGGTCTATGAGTACAACAAGAGTATTTGAGAAGGCTCCATCACCATGCCCTACAAACTCATAATACTATTTCCTAAAAGGGGTTCATAAAGGCTACCGATGAACTTTCATTTGTATATTTCTTATGACTTCCTTAGGGATGGTTTTATGGAGTTCTGACCAACCTACCTCTAAGTCCATCATTCACCACAAGCAGGAACCATCATATCGGTCTACCACTTCAAGGCTTCGCTATTAATCTTCTGCTCATATTCAAGGCTTCACATTCTTAACCTTCTTTTCATATTCAAGGTTTCACCTTAGTCCTTCATAGAAGTGTGCAACTTTAAGTTTAATGATCCTAGATTTCATTTATTCATAATTACATGACAAGGGTTCCTAAGCCTACCAAGTCAAGACATCACATTCATTTAACTTTCACGCATGAAGGAGAAGTTACCTAAGTCTATTAAATCCAAGAGTTTGTACTCTAGAAGAAATTATGTATCAAGTAGGGACAACAAGGTCAACCGAAGCTAGACACCATTTCAACATGTAATGACTTTAATAGTCAACCCTTATCACTTGTAAACATTAGAGATATATACTATTCAACACATCATGCCCACATTATACAAGATCACAAACATATATCACATCATCCTTAACTTTATTCATTCAGTTAGACCATAGTTTCTTATACAAGATCACATTACACCATATAACCAAATTCAAAATATATAGTCACACTCACCATAACATGATACTGCCATAATATACATAATAATTCCGAAAAGGGCATGATCACAATAACAACAAGAAGTTAATACTGCCATCATAAGTGGACCATACTACACAAGAGCAATTTCTATAGCAATTATACATTAGTAAGGGAATTAGGTCAACTTACCCGCCAAGATTCCAATTCCTTGATATCTACAACAATACACAATATAATATAATCGGTAACCATTGAAATCAACAATACAACATAAGCTAAACTCAAGTCTATCAACATTAGATCAGAAGCAATAAACCCACTTCACATGCCAAATTTAGGGATTTTTTAAAATAAAGAATTCATGGACATTTTCAGTGTAACACATTAATTTAACATCAATTATATTATATTTAATGATTTGAAATTTTTTGAAGCAAGAACCCATGAGTTAGCGTTAAAATTGAACTTTTTCATAAAAATTGAAATCTTTGAAATCTGTTTGAAATTGGCTCTAAGGTGATACAGTACATAAGATTTATAACTACCATACCTTTTTATTAATTATTCCAAAGAAATTTAAATAATAAAAATCTTGAAATGAAACCGTAGACCTCATCTCTATCTTCATCTTCTTCCTTCAGTTTTGAGAGTGTTTTTTGGAGAGGAGGGTCTTTTATTTGGGTAATTGAAAGAAATGTGTAAAATATTAGTTTTAGGACATAAAACTATACATAGTAATGGTATAAAAATTAAAATCAACCGCACTTAATAAATAATAAAAACTAAATTACTCAATTATTCAAAACTAAGGCAGCCCGCCTAGGGAGCACATCCACCTTCACGGTTAGTGAAGGTGTTTCATGGAAAATTTGAATACCCGTGGTGGACAACATTGTCCTGATAAGACCCATGATTATAAGGAACCTAAACAACAATGTTCAAATGCTCTAGACAAGACCACTGGCCATGAAGTGTTCTATGAATGTAGGGGCAGTGGCTAGGCAAGAATGCCTTGCCTCATTTGCCACCTAGGAATCTTCATGACAACCTTCATGAGCCGTGTTCATAACCACTGGTTGTGAAGTAACTCGTGGAGACTTGAGGCATTATTGAGCCAAGGTTGAAATCCTTGGCCTTTGGATAAGGACCTTTGTCCCTTGGCTTGACACAATCCCAAACACCTTAAAAAATCATTAAAGTGGGTCTTACCACGTCGATTCCAACACGTGCTTTGACATTGACTCACTCACCTCATTCAAACAAGAATTGAACCACAATACATCAGATCAATACTCCAAAACACATTAGACTAGTCTTCGAATTTCGTGGTTGCTTTGATGTTCAATGTCAAAACTCTCCAAAGTAGATTTTCTAAGTCAAAACTCAACATTTTCACAAGAAACTAAGTCATTAAACACATGTGAATATTTATATCATCGTAGTTCATTTTGAGGGTTGTAATAGTAGGAGTTTCTCCTAAGTAGGGGATGTTTTTGCTAGGTGGTAAGGACTTTTAGAGTCTTTGATTTTCATGAATTAGGTTTGATTTATATTGTTAATTAAAGAGGTAGAGTGAATAGAAGAGTTGGTAAAGAATTGTATTGGTACCATTGATGGTTTCTTGATTGGGAATTTTGGTGGTATGTTAATGTTGACCTAAGATGGATTTGTCTTATGCGGGGGATGGTATGTGGATTAGAAAGGTTGCTGAGGATTAAATATCCTTACCTTTTATTTATGCGACAAATCAAGACTAAAAGAGTTCAGAGTACTTTTGTTCATGTTAGAGTTTTTTGTGAAAGAAAAAATGAGTTTCCAATATACTCCTTATGATATGTATGTGTTGGTTGAATTCTTGATAATGAAAAAATAAGTTCTCATGTATTTTATTCCCTCATGTTCATGTGCAATTAGTGTAGATTTATTATTTTCATGAGGTTAAATTGTGAACATGACTAAATAGTACATGAGTTAACTTGTTGAGTATGCTTATTGTGTTATCGAGAAGTTGCATGTTGAGCTTTATGAGAAAATTGCTTGAAAGTGTCTTATTGAACATGTTGCATGATTGTTCTTGATGAGAAATAACATAATGTTCTAAATTACGTTTAAACGAGCATGATGTTACTTAGAGAATGAATTTCCTCCAATAGCATCAGAAATGATAAAGAATGATGCTTAAGGCGTTTGTAGACGTAGCTCTACTTTTTTGAATTGCATGAAGTTGTTTGGGCCTTTTTTATGTAGTGATGTTCCTAATAACTGTGTGTATGTTTTATCATAGTGTATACATGAATGTGGGATGTTTGCTTTGGTGGTTTTCACATTAATTGTTTAAGTGTCATTCGATGAAGAATGTTCCCAAGTGGGGGATAATGTAACGACCCGAAAACTGAACTAGGACTAGACAACAGATTCACTTGGGTTTTGATGATTTGATAACTTTTTAAAATAATTAATAATAGCTTTTGAAGTATGTTATAAAGAGTGTCAAAGTAAAACTTCAAAGGACGATCAAGATGTTCGAAAACTAGCCTTTTACATGTTGGTGTGTCTTGTTATGTTGTGCATGTTTTTATGTGTTGTTTAGTATAAAAAATCAGTGGAGGTGACTATAGAGTTTGTATGAATATGTTTTGTGTCAAAACCTTCGAGTATGAACTCCCGAGGAACACCCTAAGAGTCCTTCAGAAGGACCCAAACATGGGCCAACGAAGCTGCTAAGGCAGTAGGTTTTTAGGGTCTATCGTGCGTCGCACGGATGGAACTTAAATGCTAAAAACTGGGCTCCATGAAGCAGGTTTGTCATGCTGATAAGTGTCTAAAAATGATTTAAAAACTAATATTTGGAGTTGAAATCGTGACGCACAGCCATGTCCCAGATTTGGTGGCATCTTTTTAAAGTGAAGTTAGACGTAATTAAAAAGATGCAACTAATATAGGGGTGTTTTGGGTATTTAGGGGCGTACAATATGCTAATTTTTTGTCATTATACACCCATTCCCCAATCAAAAACTCCAAACTCTCAATTAGAAATAAAAATTTCAAAACCCTCAAAGTTTCTTCTCTTCCAAAATTGTCTAAAGCTATCGTTGAAGGTCAAGGTCTTTGAGATTGCTAGTAAGGATGATTTTTGTTGTTTTATTCTCAATGTTCATTTGTATATTGATGATTAAGGTATTAGTTTTCTTTATCTATGATTCTTCTTTCAGTCAAAGCGACAATTCAAAGTAATTTAAAAGTTCTTAAAAACATTAAATCCCTAATTTTGATTCTATGCATGGGTTCTTGAATAAAATTGTTTTATATAATAACTATATTGATATTAATGATAATTGATGGTTTTTAGAAAGTACATTCAATGAAACCATGTCTTCTCAAATTCTCTTAATTTAACCATAAAGTTGGTGTATTGATTTTTGAGTTAATGGTTTTAGGATTGTGTTGTAGTTGGTGTTGGATTTTCCTATGTGGTAGAATTTATATTGAATTATGGAGTGTTGGTATTGAATTGAATGATATGACACTAAAGCCTTTATTGGGAAAGTAGTTGTTTCTAATGTACCGTGGTTTCATGGTATTTTTAATGTTTTTTCCTTAAGTTTATTGTGTGTCAAAAAGCCTTATGTATTAATTTTTATGTAAGTTTCTCTTTATTTGAAGGAAATCTGGCTAAAGATGAACACAGATGTTTTTGAGCAAGAAATGCAGAAAAGTACAACGTACGGAGCTTGTGACGGTCCGTCGTGCCTGTGATGGTCCGTTGGTGGCATCGTACTGAAGCTACTGAAGGAAGATGGGGAAGTCTGACCAAGTGTGAGGTTACGAAATGCGTGACAGACCGTCGTAGCCATGACAGTTCGTTCAGCTAGTTCGTCGTGATGATCAGAGAAGTAGTCGCAGTACCCAAATTTCAAGAGTTTAAGTGTTATGGAACGGAGACCCTCGACGGACCGTTGTGCCTGTGGCTATCCTCCATACCTGTTGTCGAGGGTAATGAAGAGAGCAGCAAAAGAATTTGCATAGTATGGGATGATAGAGAACATGACGGCCCGTGTGTCCACGACGACCCATCGCGAGGTCCGTCGACCCTGCCGCGTTTTGACAGATTTCCAGCAAATAGAGTGCTTCTTTTTATTAGGTTTTTACATTTTATAAATAGTTGTAAAAACCTAATTTTTTGGGTTAGACTCTTTGTTATTAGACACATTTATGTATATTTTTTGTGAGGAGATTATTTTGATTTTACACCTTGGTTTGTTACACTTTTCTCTGGAGTTGATTGTTGGTGATTTTGTCGACCAATCAAGTAAATTTCTGGATTTTATTATTTCTTATTGAAGTAAGTGCATGAATTCTTATAACATATATATGAATATTTTGATTATGACTATGGCTAACTAAACTCAATAACTAGGATTGTGGGAACCATATGCGAATAAAGAGGTAAAACCTAACTAAAGTAACAATTCTAGAATAGTGTCTTGTATGTATTGATAATTCTTTCACTTAGAACTCTTTTTAACAGATGGCCAACGTTAGAACTCACCTTAATGCTACTTGTCGGGTCAAGGAGGTAGATAATAGGAAAAGAATTATAAACATAGATTTATTTTATACTATCGAATAGACTAGTATTTATTGGTACGAGGTAATAACATAGTCAAATATCGAATACAATGCTTAATATGAGGTAAAGGTAAGGGTTAGTATAGAAACACACGTAGCCGGACCAAGGTGCGAAGAGAAATTTTCTAGATGCCGGACCAATGATCTAGAACTACATTACTTATCACTTTGCATGCGAGATACTAGGAAAAATTGTTATAGTAAGAATTATCAAGTTAGGAACCTGTGGGGAACACGTAAACCATAGATACTTTTTTTAATTGATTAAACTCAAACATTTGAATCTGTTAGTTGTCTCCTTCAATTTAGCTAGTTATTTTCATTCATTTAGAAATTAAACCCCCCCTCTTATTGTGTATGTTTTCTAAGGAAATAATTGACTAAATAGTACTAATAATAGATTGAAGTTAAGTCTGAACTATTTTCCTCGTCGGAACGCTTCTAACCTCATTAGTTGGGTTGTTTACTTGACACAACGACTTTACTTCTTATTTGAGAAGTATGTTTGAGCGTATCAAATTTTGGCGCTGCTGACGGAGAAAGTAGCTTTTAGATTAACTTAAACTTATAACTATAATTTAGTCAATATTTTCGTGATTTTACTTTGTTTATTGTATTTTTATTCTTGCATAACTATCTTCCTTGAATGCCAAATACATGGAGAGGAAGAAAACCCTTGTTTCCCTACGATCATGAATTAGAGCGTACACTATGCAACATGAATCGAAACTTGGGTATTGATGATGATGATCCAAACAAGAATATCCTAGCTCTAATTGATGTTCATGGTCAGTTGTTACCCGATGCTGTGGGTGAAAACCACCAGAGAGGACAAAATTCCGCTCCACGGCCCGAAGAATACTAGAGAGGCTATGACAATATAGCAGACTACGATGGGACACTTGTTTGGCCCCTCTACCACCACGCCACACCTTTGTGGTAACTGGTAGCCTGATGCAAATGCTCACTTCAAGAGGTTTGTTATCAAGGCTACCTTCTTAGGATCGACATGCCCATATAGCTAAGGTAAGGGCAGTGTGTAAAAGCTGTGTAGGGAGGACTGACTTCAACATGGAACTAATAAGGCTAAAAGTGTTTCCTCTATCACTGATGGGAGAGGCTGCTATTTGTTTCACTGAGATCCCTTCTAACTCAATTTTCACTTGGAACCAACTAAGGGACCTTTTATTAGCACAGTACTACCCGGTTTCCAAGAAACTAAACCACAAAGACAGAGTGAACAACTTTGTGGCACTACCAGGAGAGTCAGTTAGTATTTCTTGGGATACTATAGCATGTGGTTCTTATGGGGAGTGTCCTTATGCTGAGATTGCTGAAAAGTTAGAGAAAATCTACCACAGCAATAAAGTTTGGAGTAGTAGGAAGTCAAATACTGGAGCAATACCATCGCAGTGCAATCCACTCACAACCCAGCCACATATGAGATTCGTGAAGAGATGGCTCAGATGAGAAATGAGCTTGGGTTGTTATTAAAACATTTCACTAAGGTACAGAAAAGATTAATGTAGTTAACTACTTGTTTAAACCACCATCACCAAATGATGAATGCTATTATACGCAGGATTCCTATACTGTAAATGAGAAGACAGGGGGTTTTCGACTGAGTGCCCAAGTCTCAAATTAGGAGAATTCGCCAAGTTCAAGGAAACCAAGGTCCGATCTCTAGTAACTATAACCGTGAGGGTCATTTTGTCCGATATGGAAACTACAACCGCGACAACAATTTCAATAGGGGTAACTATGCTAACTAAAATGAAAAGGAATGGTCCTTATGTCCCTCCTCAAAATCGTGAAGTTACTCATAGCAACTGTGGAGTTAGTATGGCGCGTGTTGAAGATATGTTGCACAAAATGATGAAGAGGTTCGATGCTAATGATGAGCTTATTAAAGAGTTAAGGAGTGATTTAGCGGGTATTGGGAAGAAAGTCAATACACATGCAATATCAATTAAGCAGATTGAGTTCCAAAAGACCCAATTATCTACGACTGTGAACACACGGCAACCAGCAACTCTTCATAGAAACGCTATCCAAAAACCAAAAAATGACGGACATTGTATGACAATCATTACTCGGGGTGGTAAGCAGACCATTGAACCACCTACGCAATCTAAGGAGAAAGAGATGATAAAAGATAATGATAAGGTTATAGAGGGTAGTGGTAAGGTAGAAGATAACACTGGAAAAGATGTTGAAGTGCGCATAAAGGTAATTCCTATGCCTAGACCCCCCCTTTCCTGAGAGATTAGTGAAAAATACAGAGGATGGTAAATATCCGCGTTTATAACAACATTGAAGCAACTTTCTATCAATGTCCCTTTGGTAGAAGCTCTTAAAAAAATTCCCGGTTATGCCATGTTTATGAAAGATTTGGTTATAAAGAGAAGACCGGTCACTTTTGAGGCTGATGATAGAATGCATTTTTGTAGTGATATTGCTACAAGATCTCTCATACATAAGAAAGAAGATTCGGGTGCATTCGTTTTTCCTTGTAGAGTCGGGTCATTACATTTTGCGAAAGCATTAGGTGATCAGGAGGCAAGCATAAATCTCATGACCCTCTCGATCTACAAAAAGTTGGGTTTGGGTGACCCAAAGCTCAGAGCCATGCGGTTACTAATTGGCTATCCAACAATGAAAAGGCCTATAGGGATACTCCACAATATGCTATTAAAAGTGGAGTCATTAATATTTCCAGCAGATTTTGTTATTCTTGATTTTGAAGTGCCTATTATTCTTGGGAGACCATTCCTTGATATGAGTAGAGACTTAGTTTATATGGAAAAGAAGCAGATGAAATTTTTGTTGAACAATGAAGAAGTGACCTTCAACATTTGTAGGTCTATGAGGTATAGTCGCGAGCTCCAATTGGTATCTGCTATATCCTACAATGACAAGATTTAGAAGGATTATGACCTTAAAAGTGAATAACGAGAGTTTATGGTTGGGGATTTGGTGCTTTTAGAAAAAATCTAGGTTGCGTTGGATTCCAGGCAAGCTCAAGTCTAGATGGATTGGCCCTTAGTTGATTACGTAATTATTCCCTCATGGACAAGTTGAGTTAGAAACCAAGGTGGGGTGCGGTTTAAGGTGAATGGAGAACGAACAAAACTCTATTTAGGGCATACTGAATCAACAAATGAAGTGATCGAGGCATACCATCTTGATTAAGGCTGAGTAATCAAGTGTCCTCAATCGTGCCGCGACGTTAAATCAGGTGCCTGTTGGGAGGCAACTCAATACTTATAGTTTTTCTTTCTAATAATGGTAGCATTTTCTACTAAAATGGGTTTTAAATTTTCAGGCACATTACAAAGAAATTCTGCAGAAAATCACTCTACAGCAGTCACAGACGGATCCATCGACATCCTAACACGAACACGATGGACCGTTGCATAAATTCTTCGTTTCCTGGAACATCCTTCTTTTCTTTTCAAAACTAGCGACCAAGCGATGGAAACAATGCTCGACCTTTGCAATTGCGATTGACCGTCGTCGGGGACTCGTCGCTTCATTAATGAGCTTACCCGACCCGACCTGGCTAGGAGCTTTTAAAAATTTTCAACCTATAAATCCCAAACCCCTTCATTTTAAGGGTTTCTTTCCCTCTTTCTCCCATTCCCTCTCTTTTAAACTTCCCAATTCCTACCGCTCTTTCAATCGATCAGTTCCCCAAATTCACCAATTACCAAAATCCATTCTTTACTAGTCGGAGAGTGCTGCTGTGGTTCTCTTCTTGATCACCAAGTACCTTCCTCACTTAGTTTTCTCAAATTCTCAGGTACGTGTCTCTGATTTCTACCAATTTACATTGCATTTGTGTTTATGAATTAGTATTAGCCTATTTCTTATTGATGGTTCATTATTTAATACAAATTCTGTCTGACCTAGGTTAAGAATCCTCGAAGTTGCCTTGTTAAAACTCAAGAAATTGGTGCTTTAGAATTGCTAGTTTACTAGGTATTTGGGTTAGACACATGTAGGATAAACACTAAAAAATCCGTTTGGGTCATAGGGGATGATTGTGGAATCCTCAGTTCTGTCACTGAATGAAAGAACGAGACCCCGATGACGGACCGTCGTTCCCATGATGGACCGTCATAGGGTCTGACCCACCACCCCCATCACCTCACTGTCAAATTTTCTCCAAGTGTCCACCAACGGACACATGCAACGGACCATCATTTAACTGACGGTCCGTCCTGCTCAACCGTTCTAGTTGTCAGAGACCCTAATCCTAAGGGTCTCTCACTTTTTCTATGTGTCCTCTTACAGACATATACGATGGACCGTCATACCCTCGACGGTCCGTCCTACACAACTGTTCTGGTTGTCAGAGACTCTGTTCCTAAGGGTCTCCAACTTTTTCCAAGTGTCCTCTGACGGAAACCTACGACGGACCGTCATACCCTTGACGGTTTGTCCTGCACATCCGTCTCGACGATCAAAGAACCATTTACTAAGGGTCTCCATACTTTTTCTAAGTGTATTCTGACGGACATCTACGATGGACCATTATACCCTCGAAGTTCCATACTGTTCAACTGTCATGACTGTCAGAGACCCCTCTCCTATGGGTCTCCACGACAGAAATTGACGATGGACCGTCATTGTCACGATGTCCTGTCTTGCTTATCCCATCATACTTGTTAGAAATATTCTTTCAGGGGTCTCCACATCAACATAATTGAAGTAAGACATGACGGACACCATGACGGTCCGACGCACTCACGACGAACTATCACCGAGTCCCTCGTGTTTCACTGTTACTACATAGAAATCATGACAGCTTAGCTCATATATTTTTTTCGTTTTTGCTCGCTCTTTCTGATACTAATACTGATTCTTTACAGGTACTATCTATTATGGCACCAGAACAATATCGATTTTATGCACGTGGGCGATCAAAGTCTGTCACCTCATCTGTCCGCCTGGTCATTGGCTCTGATGATGAGAGTGACACCGAGTATGTGCCCCGAGGCACTGCCACTCCATCCCGAGATGCCCGTGCTGCCAGAGCTACGCCCAAAAAGGTGGCGTCCGGCGTAGTAATTCCCTCTCAATCTCATGAGTAGTGCACACTGACCGGCACACCTTCAAGGTCAGCTACTCATGAAGAAGGAGCGTCTGGCTCCTTAGGAGTTTCATGGTCAGAGGAAGCCTCCAGGTCTACTAAAGTCCCTTCACCCGCCAAAGATACATAGTCGGCCTCGTCTAATGAGGGTGACAGTTCTGAATCCAGACCTGGATCACCGACTCGTGCTCTTACCCTAGTTGCCGACCAGACCAATCGGTGGTGTGTCGATGGGCCGTATCAAGTTTTTTCAGACGCAAAGTTTCTGAATGATAAATGAGTCATGACATGGACCCTTACATTGGAGAGGCTGGTCCTTACGGGAAGTCTCCCAATTATGCCAGATATCCACAATCTCTTCACTAGACATCGACTAGTGTAAACAGTCGTTCTTTGGGACGTTATAGTGAAGAGTTGGTCCAAGAGTTCTACGCCTCCTACGTGACTAATATCAGATCAAAGATTGATAGGCAGGCTTCTCCCGCAAAACAGGCCCAACTTGATGATGTCCGTGTACGTGGCATTCAGGTTGATATCTCCCTGCCTACCATTCGTTGATATCTCTACAGTGAGAATGTTGATGCCAACCGGACCCCTCTTACCGCCGAGTTTTACTACTGCTGGAAAATAGTCAAAAATTGCCAATTCTTGCATGATTCATCGCTGAGAGAGACCACCAAGAGGTGGATGGCGCTGCACATGTCTGTTGATGCCGACTAGGTAACTGAAAAGAAGGTAGCCATCATGAAGGCTAACATGACCTTCATGCTAAGTTCTTATGGTTGATTGTACACCACTGCTTTTCTCCCACAGCCGCTGATAATATAGTCACATGGGATCGTGCAGTTCTTATGGCGGCAATGATAGCTGGGTTTGAGGAGGACTTTGCTTTGCTTCTACAGGCGGTCATGCATGAGAGAGATTTTAAGGTCACACCTACTTACTCTTTTCCGTGCATAATATTTCTTTATGCAGGTCCGCAGGTGTGCCCATCTGGCATATTGTTCAGCTTAAGACCCGGATGGGCACTGTTGATATCGGCCTCATCAGGGATGAGGCCAATGAGTTGGCTCCATGCACAGGGCCCCGTCCAGACTTGCCTCCATATGGTGACAATATAGCTGAGATGATGGCACAAGCTCGCACGAATGCGCAGGCTGCTTCTAAAACCACGTACACTACCCAGTCAAGTGTTTCCCAGGTAGTAGCACTGCCACGAGCTCATCCTGCTCAACCCCTTTCCCCGTTATGGTCCCGCTTGCGAGGGTCCAAAAACTAGAGGCACAGATGGATACTCTTCTTCATCACATCTAGCCCTGGATGCATAGGTCTATTGCTGAGGCTGAAGAGCACTTGGAGAAGAGAATGGTCAAGCACACAAAGCGGAAGATCGCTGAGGTTCATCAGCGCTTGGAAGCTTTTGAGTTGCGGGTGCTAGCCGGCCAGCCCCTCAGGTGGATGTGTCAAACCTTCACGATACGGTCGAGAGTTTTCGAGCAGACATTTATATTATCCTAGAGGCTAGGGTGCCTGAGTTTGAGGTACTTTCTGCAGAGCCTTCTGAGGACACAGTGATGGCGGCCTTATTTGCCACGTCTGAGATTCCACCACCTCCTCCTCGAGAGCATACAATGTGGCGTAGGGGTCGAGAGGAGGACGAGGCTAGAGAACACAAAAAGGAGCGTCGTGAGATGGAGGCTACAAGGAGAGCCTCTCTTGCTGATGAGGAGGCGCATCAGCTGCTTGGGAATCTAGTTGCAGAGATGTGGAGATAGCGGGAGGAAATACTGATAGTGATATTGCTGATGAGGACACTACTGAGGGTGTCCGGATTACAGAGGTAGTGGGTTCCAAGGAACCAGACCTACCAGCTTGCTTATCGTCGATGCTTTGCGCCCCAGGTTTGCTTCACCTACCACTTTCATATTCCAATTTTTTTTTATGCATTGGGGATAATTGCATGTGTTTTTTGGGGAGTGGAGTAAATGGAAAGTGAGTACTAGTATGAAGTCTGAGTATCCGAACTCACTATCCTTTTCTGTGGTTTTCTTGGTTGGGTTATTTTTCCCTAAAAGACTGATCATTTTTACTGTTGAACCGACATGTGAATATCTTGGTTACATAGTTTAACTCTGAAGCATGATGGCTAAAATGATATCCTAATGAAATGAAAACTATGCTTGACTAGGCATAGTAATTGATAAATGTGTGGCTCTAAGCATGACATAGAGATACACCATTGCATGAACCTAAGTCTAAAATTTGATTTAGGTGTCTGATAATTTGGTAGAGTAATGAGATGTCAAGTGATTGTGAGGAAGATTTGAATAGTCCACTATTTGTATTGAGCTAGAATTTTCCTTGTTAGTCCTGCTAAAAGTATGTTGTAATAGACAATTAGGAATGGATCATAGGCCCTTGTTCATTATAGCCCATTATTAGCCTAAAGAAAAAAACTAAATGAAATTAATCCTACTTTAATCCAAATGGTTTGTAGGAATAATGTGTTGTCCCTGTTCCCTCCTTGGACATGTACACCTCAGCTTATGCCAAAAGCATAAGTTGGGGGTGGCTAATGAAGTAAACAACATTTTTATGGCCCTGACCCAACTTTGGGTATTGTGTACTTTGACGCATGGCAAAGCCATGAGTTGAGGTTGGCTATTATAAGGAGTTCTGTAGAAAGTGGGGTTGAAAGAACAAAGAGAGAGAAAGAAAAAAAGTAAAGTAACTGAAGAATCAGTTGAAAAAGTGAAATAAAATAAATACAATAAATACAAGCAAGAAAAGAAGAGAGTCACTTACACAAATGAAGAAAGAATGGAAAATTGCAAGGTGAAAGAATATGAGAAACTGGGCAAAATAAAATGATAAAAAGTGGTATGTATAGCCGATATGCCAAGGAGGGAAAAAAGTCACTAAAGTATACCTAAATATACGCCACCTGACCCTGAGCCTATGTTACAAGCTAAGAAAGTCCTATAGTGATCCAAAAAGTTGTAAAGCAAACTTAAAGAAGTTAAAATAAGGCTAAACTTATGGCAATATGTATGAATGAGTTGTGAATCTGTTCTGATAGTGAGTGTTGAAAAATAATTCTTATACTCAAACTGAAATCAATGTGTGAAAAATGAGGATGTTCTTTTGAAGTGAGGACACTAGTTGCAATACCAAAATATTAGCACCGCGGTGAGAAATTGAAGAGGATAGGTGTTAGTGCGTGGTGAGTCTGTATCATGGTCTGATTCCACATTATTCAAGCCTAATAGTGATAAAATGCATACTCCCACACAGAAAAGAGAGTGTACTACCTGCCATGGTAGGAACATCATACTTAATAGCTATTATAACGGGTCCTCTAATTAAAAACCTATGGGGAACGTCGTTCTAAAACATCGAGATTGCTATTAGAAACCTTGACTTGCTAGACGTGGAGGTTTCCACCTCATAAGACAACATCTATGTTGGGAACACATACTTGCTTAACATGAATGTGCTATTAAGGGAAGCCAGGCTTACTAAACGTGAAAACCCCTCTCAAATTTTTCATGTTCACTCCGTTCTTAGCTCATACATCCTTTTTAAACATGCCTTTAGGATATTATTTCATAAAGAAGGAATAAGGAGGTTGCTCCATAATACATCATATAGCTCAAAGGTTTCTATGATGAGAATATCCTTTCATCATAGAACCTACTTCATGTGAGAATGTCCTTTCACATAATTATAACATTCGTACAATTATGTGTGTTTACATACATATGTGAGATCTAACTTCCCATAAACACCTCTAGACACATGTTCATAACAGCAATAATCATATGTTTACATGCATAGTATAGGTAATGATGCATAAGATAACTATACTTTCCTAAGTCATTATGACCTTACCCAACTCATAGACACGCATAAAGTCTGTGTGTACATTGGTCAACATGGTCACATAATGTCCAACATAACATTAAGGAAGACACCCTCTAAAGACCACAATACATGTTCAACATTCCTCAAGTCTCAAGTCAAACACATATGGAGTATTATGGACTATATACTACAGACAGTCACATTACCTCATAGTCGACAAGAGCATATTTAACATTTGAGTAGGAGACTCCTAGCTTATTTTGATCATACATTCATATAGGGTTATATAGTTAGAGATTATGATACATGAGTATTCATCATCATTAGACACATAGACCACCACAACTAACCCTTAAATGATCATCCATATATATAAAATATCATCCACACCCCTAGATCATCTAGATAGTTTGGAAGACTATACATATAACTTCACATAACAATAATTCACAGAGACATGATACTAGAATCGAAGGTATTACCCATCAACTTCATAAAAATGAAGGCATCATATAAATGTATCTTTCATCTAATGTCTCAAAGTCCATAATCATCACATAAGTATGTACAACAATTTAAATGCCGCAACGATAAGTGATCGATACTAATCACCACAATTCCATATGCATTCTCGCTAATTAGAAGGAATATGTAAAGCTAAAAAATCTCCAAGCTATGGTCATCATTGATCAATTGTGAATAATAAATAATCAGTTGATATAGATAATAATAGTATTCATAAATAATCTATTATCGAATAACAATTAAATCATAACCAAATCAAGATAAAAAAACCAAATATATAATAATTTGACAGATTAAGGAGATAATGGGTTCATCATTGAATTTGATTGAAAATCATGGTTAGACCATACATTAATCATATAATCATCATTTGACTGCTTTTGTGATCACTTTTAGTGAACCAATGGATAGATTGAAAGATGAGATTTTAGACTTAGAATCATCTTTGAAAAAATGTTGAAAGAACTCCTAAAATGGAAGATTATCTATGGACGAAAGATTACCATACCTTTCTACAAGACAAGACACGAAATTTGTGGAAGAATGCACCAATAATAAACCTCCGTTGATTTTTCTTGAGCTTTGTCTCCATGGACTTTGATGGAGTTTTTTATGATAGGGAAAGGTTGGATTAGAAAAATGAGTTGTAAATTAGGTTTAAGGCTTATATACTAGCTTAAATTACCTGCATGCACCTAAATTATCCTCCCATATTTTAATTAGGACGTGCGGTGAATTTCCTAATTCACCCTTAGCATCAGAGCGTGCAGCAGGTCTACAGGTAAAATGCAGGAGCTAGCGATAGAGCATTGTTCGATCGATGAGCCATCCTTCTGCTCCATCATTTTTTACTGTGGCTCCATTTTAGTGGGCTGACCACACACACATAAGTGTCAAGCAACTCCCCAAATTGAAGGCTTGTTGGTAAAATGACGGGGCATCATTTGCTGGGTATCATTTGGACACTGCATGGGCAGTCCACGACTAGCTTTTGGGTCCTCCTCGAAGACCCTTTGCGTGTTCCTTATGGTGTCATGCCAGGACGTTTTGAAGTTAAATACGTCCATTAAAAAATTTCGGATCATTACATATAAATTTCGACCCCAAACAACACTTAAAACAGACAAAGTCTCATTAGAACACACTAGTACGTCCAAAGTCCAACTTTCGAACGTCTTGATAATTTTTTAACGTTTGACCTCCAAATAACATTAAATCAACTATGAAAGCTCTATAGCACTTCATTAACATGTTAAAACCCTTTTTATGCACATGTGAGATTCTATACACCTTAATTAATTTTGAGGGTATCGACATTCCCCCTATCGACAGTGCGTTGATTTACATAGGAAGAAAGACCTACTATAGATAAACTTTATGACACGACTAAGAGAATGAAGAACTAAGATTGTTCCTAAGCATCGAACAACCTCCTATTCATGAATTGTGTCGCGACTCATACCCATGAATAAGAATCTACTTAGATGTGGTTCGAGACATCCTAAAACTTCCCCAAAACCATATGCTCTAATACCAAGTTTTTCTGACTCGAGAGTACCCCAAACTCGTAACACGGCATACTTTAAGCAAAGGGGTCTTTAAAAATCTCTTAGAATAATCATATCCTAAGATCATAGATATTACGAAAAATTAAAAACTTTAATGTAGAAGATTGAACTCTTTATTTAAATTCCAAACAGAAGTCTTTTCTACCTCTTTATCTTAAAACCATATATATTAATAATGAAGAATAATAGTCTGGGAACACAGTCCATACAACGTGTTAAACATAAAGGTAAATGATGTAAATGTAGGTGAATGTTGTCCTTAAAGCTATGATTACTTACCAATGTATACAATCTTTTAAATACTTGAAACTCTAACCTCAAATAACAACTAAAAGCTCCAACCTAACATTTGGATAAAATGTAGGCAATATGTGTTAGTACAAAGGTATTAAGTATGAAAGCTAGGACAACATAATAAGAGCATCTCAAATTGTTATTTAACATAATACATAAGCATAAGATATAATAAAATGGTAATAATATATTCATCATAATCATATCATAGTCTCCAACTTAAGTTTCATACAAACACAAGTCAACATAAGGCATACTTAATAAGAATAAGAAATAATTCATAATCATATTAATAAAATTTACCCTTGGTCATACATGTAATGATAACGCCATTCTGAAGTAACTTCAAAAGGATACAACTGCAAAGAAATAATAGCCTCCCATTATACTACCCAAGACAAGTATCCCTTTTTACTTATCTTAATCATAGTGTACATTCATGGTAATGTCATAAAGTCTTCCTGCCATTAGGGAACCATATTTATAATGAACCTCAAGATGCACTTGTGCAATACATGTAAGACATCCCATACTACCCGGCACAATAAGAAAAGCCATGAAATCATCCTAGTTATATTCACACCAATTTGGCCTCATTATTAGCTTAACTTTCTAAAATAAGGAAATCACTCACCTTTCGTCAACTATAACTAAGAAAGCAACTTCCTATCTCACAACTCCTCTTTAGTGACCCTAAGTCATACTATGTGCAATTCAATCATAGAATCACATAATATAAATCATGTGAAGTGTTACTTTTAGGTCCTCTTACTATTACTTCTTTGTGTGGAACCTAGTCCTCTCTTTGACTTTAGAAACCTATGAGATACTCTATCTTTGTGTCACAACCCGAGAGCACCCCCTAGTCATAACACAATGTATTCGATCTCTCTGGGTCTTATACAAGACTTTAGCATTCATTCATCACATAGGCATAAAAATAGTGTGGAATGTAAGCCATTTCATTTGAAAACATAAAACTCAAAAGTCATCATCAGTAAAACCCAATGCAAGCAAGTGGAATACAAAGTTTCAACATAGTCATCTTAGACATGACATCAACTTCATAGGGACATGACCCTTTTTAAACACAAAAGGAAATGAAAGTCTATCAAAAAATTGAAAGAAACTCATAATATATGTATCCTCCAATCCTTGAGGTCGTATCAAAGCTTGAGGATCTCGACATAAAGCACTTTATTGTACGGAGAATCCTTTAGATAGCAAAACATACACTTGCTATAAAAGATGAAGAAGAATGGTGGTAGTACGAATATGCAGTTAGTATAATAACCATGTGTAAACATGCTAGAAAAGTGCATTTAGGTTAAAGCCATCCAATTATGCCATTTTGTAAAACTTCATGAAATACAAGTATAAGAAACATAGAAATCATTTATAATAACATATAAAGCAATTTATCACAGTTGAGACATATTCATCAGACATAGACCGTTACCTTGGCTTTACCAGTTAACCTCATGTAACCTTAAGCATCACTTTATGTAGTTTGTGAATATTATGTCATACAATCATCCATACCTCAGCAACACTCTAAGGCTACCTAAGATAGACTCACATGTTATACCATCCAATCAACCATATTCATTCATGAATACATAGACACAATAAAAGTCATAGTCATCACATAAGAACCATTATCTAGGATAATTCTATGTTACACTATTGCAATGTGCAAGTAGCACCCTATACTACTACTCACACCAAGTGCTCCATTGGAATAACCATACATTAAGTACATTACATTCAACAAGTCATAATAACCTCATTAACATCAGTCATAAGACAAATATGCTTCATTACCATCACAAGACTCCATTTATTCATTATTATCATAAGGACACAACAAGACTCCTTTCAAATGTCTACTTGTGCAATGTATAGATTGCGTCCCATTCCACCACCTACCCTAACTAGTACACCCTAAGGAAGACCTAGTCCATTACATTATTTTTTGGGTGTGATCCTTCACCCACATATACCATAAATATTAACATGGAATCTGGTTGTAACCCTTATCAGATAAGGTTTCCCTACTTTCCTAAGGTACGTACATTCTTTTAGGCTCTGCGTGGAAAACCACAAGCTAGTCCTATGTGGGAGTATAGTTAATGGATAGATGGATTCATACAAGATAGACCGCATCAACTAATCTGAGGTTACCCATCTTAAGATATTTCTACTAAGTACCTCTCCTCTACTAACAAGAGAGCACTAATCTCTATCACATCCTCTCGGTGTTTTGCATTAATCCTTACACAATATTAGACTTTCAATACATTCAATCATTATAGGTTAAGGGATTGCTACTAAATACCCCGCCTCAACTAACGTGGGGGTGTCCATTACAACCTATCATTCATTCATGGAAAAATTAAATGAATATTAAGACTGTTACTCGACATTATCCCTCTTCTAACAGGGAAGTATCCATCAAAAAATCCCCCCCCCCCCATTCATTAAGTCAAGTACCATTGGTGAAACTTTTTAGTAGACTAATATTCATAAAATTATCACTAGTTTCATTCATTAATTCATGTGTGTGAGTGAATATGTGAGAAAGTCTTTCCCATAACCACCATCATTCATGACATTGCTTTCTAAACAAGATCATTCTACATTCATCAAAATCCACAGAAAATATACTTCACATTCACATCATACTCTAATAACCATATTTTTAACAACTTACATAATTTCATAATACACCTTCATATATATATACATAATTACATTACTTCCCTAAATTACTAAAGCCTTCAACACCATGATCGAAAAATATATAACAAGTAAGCACCTCAAACATAAGTGTATCAAACGATATAAGAACTAATCCAAGATTTACCAAAGTTAGTTAACTTACCAATCTCCAAGGCCTTTATCACCATAACTAGATTCTCTAACAATTCATCATCGATAGAGTTTTATAAAAATAATAACCAATATAGAATTTAATTCAAGTACAATTCTATCAACGTGTAATCATAATCAGAAAATCCACTTCATAAGTCAATTTAAAATATTAGGACAAAAGATGGTATATTCAAGGAAATTCATTGATAATAATCTTAAAAACCTTTATTCAACATCAATAAATCAATATCATGACTTAGAAAACTTTTTATCAATGAACCCATGCTTAGAATTGAAATTGGAAAATTTGATCATTGAAACACCTTTGAAAACATTTGAATTTTGCTTCATTAATTAGAAGTTATTAAATAATGAAGGACACCCATACCTAACTAGTAGAAACCCCACAAAATATTAAGAAGAAAGCACTTGAAGTCGTTTCTCCTAGATTTAAATTGACCTCGACCTTCAATGGTGTTCTAGAAAGAATCTATTTGGGAGGGAAGAGTTTGGTTTAGATGTTTGAGTCTAACTCAGGGTCTAATTGTTTTAACTAACTTAAAATACCCACTTATGGGTAAGCTTACACAAGGTTTTGTAAATATAACATAGGCTAAAATAATGTAAAAATCCAAAATAAAAAGTCATACGAGACAAGAAATTTGGAAATTTACTAAAGGATGAAGCACATACCAGAAAAGGGCATGAGGAGATCACTCATTTGATGTACTCTAACTTGGAGAGCATAAAACTTACTCTTGTTTTGATAATTATCATTCGGACCACTAGAGTAACTTTATTATCTTCTCTTCCATTAGCCTTAAGAAACGGACAATCTCTAATTTTGTGCCCATCCTTCACACACCCATAGAAACCACCCACGGCGGCTAGGAACTTACCATAATGATTCCTCAATCACTTAGAGTAAGTAGTATTGGGATATGGAGATCCACTACCGTTTTCTCTATAAAAATTAGAGGTGTTGGAAGTATGTCGGCCGGAATATCATCGTTCAGTGGACATAATATCAAAAGACTTATCACCTTCAAAACTAGACCTGTTCTTTTATCTAGCCCTTTCTTTCTTTAGTTTTAACTTCTCTAATTGTTTGGAAAATACAGTAATGTGTGGCATATCCATATCATATACAAGTATTCCTGTAGGACTTTTTTATACTACCAACTTGGACACTCCTGTCATAAACATATACATCAAATCCCTTTGACGAGACACCAAGCTTAGAGCATACTTATACAAAACGGTAAATTTTTAGAGTACTCCTTAACACTCATACTACATTGCTTGAAGTAGATAAATTCTACCAATTTATCTTCCCTCAACTCTTGGGGGGAAAAAGCCGTGTAGGAATTTTGACTTAAAAGCTTCCCACTCTAAAAGATAACCGCCTATCACCATACTATCTTTCAATTGCTCATACCAAATTTGGGAAACGTCCTTCAATTGATAGGTGGATAGATCAACTTTATATTGGAAGACAACTACATGATAGTAAGCACTTTATAAACCTCTTAAAGAAACCCATTTGAATCCCGTTCCACCTTAGAGCCATAGAACTCTAGTTGGTTCATTCTCAAAAATTGTCCCACCCTATAAGCACCCATTAATCCTTTTTGGTTTTGCAGGAGCCACCACCTCTTTATTGACTTGCGCCGTCAAGGTTTTAGCCAATAGTTGCATAGAAACCCTAAGCTCACCAAAAATAGATTTCCCAATTGGAGGGTCCTTTAGAGTTGAGAAGGTACTTAATGTTGATCTTGAAGAGGATTTTAGTTTGGAACTTGCGGAGGAATCTCTTGCTTCACTTCACCTTCCTCAACTCTCTTAGTCATAGCTCTAGTATTAGAAAAAATACATACAAGTAACATCTATGGCACGACTAAGAGAATGAAAAAGTGAGATTCTTCCTAAGCATTCAATAGCCTCCTATTTAAGAAATGTTCCGCGACTCACAACCATGAATAAGACTCTACATAGATGTGGTTTCAGTCATCCTTAAATTTTCCAATAAAACATACGCTTTGATACATAGTTTTTGACTAACCGAGAGTACCCCCAAGTTGTAAGACGACGTAAGTCATCCTGAAGGGGTCTCATAAAAGCCCTTCGCATAATAATATCATAAGATTATAAAAAGTATGGAAAATTCAAAATTTAAGATATAAAATGAAATTATCTAACATAAATTGACAATGTAAGACTTTTGTAAATCTTTTTCTCAAAACCATCCAATTAATATTCACAATAATAATATTGGACACAACCATACAAAGTCTTGAACATAATGGTAAATTACCTAAAGGTAAGTAGATGTTGTCCTCGAATATATGAGGACTCACCAAGATCTTTAATCTTCTAAATCCTCGAAACTCTAGCCTTCTATAGCAACTCAAAGCTCCAACACTACATTTGGTTAGCATCCCATAATAGTACCTAAGACAAGTATCACTTTTTTGTCATCTTATTTATAGTATACATGCATGATTAAGTCATAAGTCTTGCTACCATAAAGGCACCATACTTCTAAAGAACCTCAAGAAACAATTGTTCCATGCATGAGAGGCATCCCACACTAGCCTTCACACTAAGAATAGGCTTGTAGTCATCATAGTCATGTTCACCCTACTTTTGCCACATTATTAGCTTAAATCTCTTAACTTAGGAAATATCTCACCTTTAGTCAACTATAACTAGGATAGAAATTAATGCATATTCGTATCTCACAACTCCTCTTTATTTACCCTAAGTCATGCTTTTTGCAATGCAATCATATCATCGTGTATTACTAATCATGTTAAGTATTTATTTTATGTTCTCTTTCTAGTACTTCTTGGTTTGGAACCTAATATCTTTATTTATTTTTAGATCCCTATGTGATTCTCTCTCTTAAGGACAACTTAGTTCATTGTTAAGTTGAACCCTAGGAGATACTACTTTTAGTACGTCTAAGTTTCTTCTTCACTCTTCAACACTAGGAGTTATCTCATTAAGTAAGTCTTAATTCATTATGCTTTAAGCAATACGAGATGTTTCTCAAACATATCTTAGTTCATAGTATATGGAGATCTATACTAGGAACATTAATGTAATTGTGTCAAGGATCCCATATTAAAAGACCTAACTTTTGGAAAAACCTTCACATCAGCTAGGTGTGTCTCTCCTATCCTCTTAGAGTTTGGACCCTATCTTGTATTGCCCTCCATCTCATTGACAATATCCAGTTTGATCCAAGCACACATTCCATGTTTTAATTGGTTAAGATTTACTTAAGACTCATCTCTCATGGAAGTATGTATTAGACATTCAATCCATGTTCAAGTGATCCTATCACTTTCATTATGCAAGCATTCCTGTGTTGGATTAGGTAATATAGGCCTATTACCAAAATCCAACCTATTGGACTTCTATTCTCTTTTAGATACTCTCAAAGCCTTTGACCTATCAGGTAATCACATCAGCATCACACTATATCCCTAGCTATATGATCATAAACCCTACTCCCAAGGTCTCTATCTTAGTATTTTTTTTCATACCTAGATTTTAAGGTAATTTGATCACATCATTTATTACTAAGTCATTCTAAGTCTCAATTAATCACAATGGTTAAGTCCTAGATGATATACTTCCAATTAAATAAATTCTAGGTTAATTCATATTTAGAAGTTCATAACCTTGACAAATTATAATATTAGGCATTAAAATAGGAAGATTAGTTTAGAATCTTCAACATTGCCTCCATTTGCATAATCTTAAAATGATCACCTTTATCATTTTATACTAGGGTTAATCAAGGAGTTCACATGAATACATAATATTATAATCAAACAAACATAATTGAATGTTATCCAAAATATTGGAGTCACGATAAAGCCCTACCCACAATATAATCACAACCCTAGCTAGAAAATGGGTTTTAAGTTAACAATTGGGGAAAAATATGGGGGCTCCATGTGTGGAAGAACGTATGGATGAATAAGATTCCCATACCTTTGATCAAAGCCATAAAAAATCTTAAATCCAATGGATAAAAAATTCTTGAATCCAATGGATAATCGTCCTCTCTTCTTTCTCTTCGTCTTCTTCTTTATCAATTCTAAAAAGATGATTTTTGGAGAGAGTGTTAGTGTCTTTAGGTGGAGTTAGTTAGATTTATTAGTTTAGTTTTTAAAGCTTTTACAGTTTGTTAAACAAGATTTTAACTAACCTACATTAACCCTAATTAATAACAACCCCAAACCCTAACTTCTAACTTAAAACGAAAACTACCGAAATTCGCAGCATCAATGGTCCGACAATCAACAAACATGCAACCAGCAATCATACGCCGAATATAAGGTTAGAACTATCATAGTGAAGTAAACTACTCCTGTCTACAATGATCTAAGCCATCTGAATGACGTTGGCAGAAAGTCAAGGCTATCCATCCCACACGGGTCATAAGTCTAAGGAAACACTAGCCTCACCTAGACTAAGGAAATCATGCTCAGAGTTAAAGACGAACAAATTATACAACACATAACATACTACCATAGAAGAGAATTTAGCACATAAGCATGGAACTCTACTAAACCGGTTAACGTCGTACAATACCAAAATATGACCTACCTATCCTAACCTATCAAAAGGCATCTAGTCAAAGTAAAGTACTGAACTAGTACCCTCCTACAATTCACTCCAATTTAAAATTTCTTAAACAATTAATCTCAGTCTAATAGATATGATGATGTATCCTATCTTAAGGCCGATCACGGGCACCCTAAATAACCTTTCCAAAGCCTTTTCTTTCCGAGCAACCTTTGAACACTATTAATATATAAAATATAGGATAAGAAAATTGGTATGGTCTTTTAGAAACCTAAGTAACAACAAACATAGACGGGTCAATTTTGGTGTCAATACAGGAATCTTATGGCCTGCACCAAAATGTCCAGATTTGACTCAGTCGAGAGACCCAAAATAGTACCGCAAACTTTTATTACCTAAAGGAACACAATTTGAGGCTCAAAACGCACCAAAATGCAACATGCAACAAAATCAAATGCTAATAAACTTCACAGAAAATACGCAGCAGTCTAAACTAGGATTTTACAAGAATGGACAGATTTCTACCCTCCTTGAACACTCCACAGAACAGCCATGGTATTTCCCAACACGTGGGACTTTGAATCACCCAAACCCCAGCTTAAATAAGTGATATATAATAAAAACAAGAATGTCAAAAATAAGAACTTGAAAAAAGCAATGCAGATAGGTTTATCAAGAAATTTACCTCGAACACTACGCACCCGAAAACATCCAAATACTCTACACAAAATCTACAAAAAAATGAAGCTCCCGCACTTTGAATAGCCTAATTCGGTCGAGAGATAAGTAAGATATGAGTTCTTTAATGCTGAAAAGGGATTGCTTATTTTTCTGCATTTTAAAGCAGATTTTTCTACATTTTTCCCAAAAACTAAAAATCTCTTACAGGGTGCTCCAAAATCGTTCGAAACCCTGTGCACATAAAAGAGATATGAAACATTGCTTTTGTGGCTCCATAACACAGTAGAAATTTCCATACGAGGTCATCTTGATAAAAAGTCAGTCCCACACCCAACCGTCATTTTAAGTAAAAATCACAAAAGGGCTCAGAAAAATCTCTGAATCCTTCAGATACAAAAAAAGATTCGATCAAGAACAAACTCTTCAAACCATAACTAACATGAATGACGGAAATATCATTCGAGTGCATTTACTAAAAGGATGACTAAAGCTAAACTTAGGTTTAAACTTAAAGATAAAAAGGCTAATCGCACAACCTATAATTCAAAACCTCGAGAGTCATGCTGACCATTCTGCTAACCTAAATGACCCTTTCGGAGCTGATGGAATTATCAAAATTAGTGATGCATTCTTCTTGAACGTTTGATAAAAATTATTGTTCAAGGTTCATAAACCCATAAAACAATCATAATGTCAAAACCCCATGACATTCAATAGACCAATATAAAAGATGACATAATAGAGTTATAAAATATAAGTCATAAAACCAAAATCAATGTAAGCAAACATAATTCAAAGCATTTAAGAAAATATGTGATACATCTTTAAGTAACCTTATATCATTATAAGTATGAGTAATTAGCCTTAACCGAAATAGAGAGCATGTGAGCTATAACATTATCCCTAGTGTCTCTCACACCGAAAAAGGTTTTCCTACTTTCCAAGGTAAGGACTATAAATTCTGAGCTAAAAAAGAGCCACTACCAGTGTCTATCTAGAAAATCATCCTATAGGGGCACAAAGGTAAGGGATAAGAAATTGCTACTAGGAACCCGACCTTTACTAACAAGAGAGTTTATATCTAAATATCCTCTTTGTTTTCAGCATAAAGCCAACGAAATAGTCATTTCTTCTTGTTCATATTATCCATGGGAACTCCACTTGCTTGAGAATCCAAGATAATTAATCATCAATGGAAAGGTATGTTTCAATAACCAACCTAATCTATGTTTCATTGTGATATATCATAATCGTTAATTAAGTTAGGTGACAAAATCTTTCAACCTTACAATCCTTATTATGTGAGAAAAACCTTTCACATTTTAATTTTATGTGTAAATGATAAAATACTTACAATAACACATCATGCTCATTATCGTGTTCATCAATAATTTACTCTCAAAGAATCCTTAAGAAATTTACATAGAATTCATGAAAAATTAATAAATCCATAATTTACCTTTCAAGGATCAAAACCATTCTCAATCATCAACAGTAGGAAACATGTGATCACATTGGTTCATGGGGAAATAGTCATAAAATACTAGTATTTTATCAAATAATTCATAAGAGATCACAATTAAATTATTTAAATCAAGATAATATGAAGAAATATACCCCCGAACTTTCATAAATGGTATGTCTATACCCTTCATTATACTTTTATGACGTTAGTACCCTTGTCGTAAAAATTTTGATGCGTATATATCCTTTGAGATAATTGTGGTACACTTGTCTTGATCTTAACCACTTATCTTATATTTGTTAAATTTCTACCCAAAATAAAAAAATCCACCCGAATTAATCTAAAAATCCGCCCAAATACGTAATACCCATAACCCCAAAATATCAACGCAAATCCCCAAATCAAATCATCTACATTCCCATAATCATCCTCCATTTTCTCAAATTTCCTTTTCCTTGACCAACTTAACTTTTATCTATAGCTAAATCAATTATTTACTCATCATAAGCATTATACTTGATCAAATGTCATTGGATGAGTTGTCCAAAAAATTCACAAACTTTTGATATCTCAACGTAAATATCAAACATTAAAAGAATAAGAAGAAGACATTAATGACAAACGAATATAAATACTTTTATGTGAACTAGAGTAGAAAAGTCTCATTCAATAGATTATGAGAAAAACCAAGTAAAAGATTACATATAAGATTTAAAAATATAAGAATATCCTCTATAATTTTTTAATTCTTGATTTTCATGTATCTTCTATCTGTTGGCTAATTTCTAGTTCCCTGCTTCAATTCTTCCATTAAGAAACAGGTGTATACACAAAGGTTAACGGAAATGCATTCGCACACTGGGAAAATATTGAAAAATTGGACAATGAGGATATGGAAAAATTTTAGATATCACTTAGAAAATTCAGTTAATTGATTTTGGGATTTGGGTTGATATATTTGGGTTATGAGTATTATGTATTTGGGCGGGGTTTTACATTAATTCAGGTGGATTTTTTAATTTTTTGAAGAAATTTAATAAATATCAAATAAGTGGTTAAGATCATGACATGTGTACCACCGTTAACTCAAAGTATATATATGCACTAAAATTTGGATGGCAAGGGTACTGACATCCTA
Source organism: Solanum lycopersicum (assembly GCF_036512215.1). NCBI lineage: Eukaryota > Viridiplantae > Streptophyta > Magnoliopsida > Solanales > Solanaceae > Solanum > Solanum lycopersicum. The sequence continues at coordinate 39,140,420 of NC_090811.1, read as the reverse complement.
AAATATAACGAAGGGTATGCTCATAGCATTAATGAAGGTTAGAGAGTAAAGGAACATGGTTAAGTCCATAAATAGAAAGAACCCATGACAATTAAAGAAAATCCTAACTCAATTGGGGAATTTTAACTTGGCAATAGAGGTATTTGGGAAGTCCATAAATGGAAGGAATCCATGGATGAAAACTATCATAACTTGAATCCAATGGCTAATCATTAATGGATGAATTAGGACTTAACCTTGATCCTAGATTTTATCATTTCTTCTTCTTTAAGTTACTCGGGATAAAACTATTTTTAATAGGAAGAACACAATTTCTTTTTGTGAAAGTGAGCGAATGATTACTATCGGCAAAATTGGGGGTTAAAATGTTTATATAGGGTTCTTAATGAAGTGTAAAACTACGCAGCATAAGAGTTAATTAGTTTGGAATAGAACCAACTGCCCGTAGTATTAAATGGCGATCTCCCAACTACCATTGAGTCAACGGGCAGAGTTCTCACCTACGGTCCATCCTGGTGTACTGTCAATGGTTGTTAGAAAACAACTTACGATGGTTTGGACCGTGGATCCTCGTCCATTGACTATGGTACCACCAATGGTATGATGGTTTTGAGTGTAGTTCAACCTCTTTGAACCCTTTACTGGGTGCCCACCAACAAATTACACTTACAATTTGTGGTCCCATCCACGGGTCATGAGTGTCCCTCATGACACCTGCACTTTCCCAAAATGTCTTCATTTCCCTTTTTTAAAATACAGGGTATTACAGTAGTCTATTCTAAAATTAATATAAAAGATAATTACTCTCTTGAATCACTAAGAAGAGGTCAGGGAACACAGAGCACCAAAAACTTTCGCATGGAAAATGCGGAATTGTCCTTGTTGTGACAGGAAGTAACTCAATAGGCCTTCAAGAATTCTACTCACAAGTGTGGATCCAAATTTCATTGTCCTCTATATATGCGACTAGCATCCCGCAAAGAAGAAGGTAAATTAAGCACGTCGTCAAGTGATTGGGCAACCTCCAAATTCCCAATAGGGTGCTCCATTTTAGAATTGGAAATCATCCCTAATTTTATCTTCTTCTATTTTTATTTTTTTTATGTTAGGTTAGCAAAGAGAAATTCATAACTGGAAAAATAGGACCTAGTGCCCAATGAAATAGTATGATGCAAACATTAAACTTTTTGGCATACACGAACATCTTGGTTAATATCAAATATTTTCCCCTTCTATAGTGTATGTTGTTTATCTTCTAGTTGATTTTGATGGGTTTAATTTATTGTAATATACTTTATTGATTATTTAGCCAAAGAATTATACTTTTTTATAGAGAAGTAAATAATAAATCAATCCAATATCAAAATTCATCTTTCCAAATCGGTTGACTAAATCAAAGAGTTTGAAAATGATGTCTGCAAAATGCATTTTCAAATCAATGAGAATCATGTTCACATTGGTACTTTTATAGTGGAGAAGTAGTTCAATAGGAGTTCATTTTCAAATGGCTCAAAGAAACTCAACATTGTGTTGGTTCAATTAGAAGGTCATATTGTGCATTTTGTTTTGTTTTGTTGCATTGTTCATCAACAATCTATTTCAAAGTAGTGATTCAAGTACTGAACTAATTTAATTGTCATTTCTTATTTTAGATGTGACAAATTTTACATTCTCTTTTTCTTTGCATATGTATAATGACAAATTTTGTATATTAAGACCATGCATATTTGTAATTAATTTGGGTAAATTAGTCTCTATTAATCTCTCGATTTCACCAAATAATGAAGAAATTGAATAGACATAACACCATTTGTATTTACATGTCCTTTACTAGACGTAAAAATTATTGTAAATTTGGTCTTATATACTGTAAAATAACAATCAAAAACACAAATAGAGGTCGTCATTTAATACTAAACAACATAATTTTGAAAAGAAAAATGAGAAATATTTTAGTATCTACTTAAAACCTCAAAACGATATTGTAAGATTATTACTTCCTAGAAAGAATTGTTTGACCTAATTCCTCTTGATTTTTTTTCTTTTTCCCTTTATAATATCTTTAAGTTTTCTTGCTGAGACTGCTTCTTTCACATTCTCTAACAAATTTCTTTTAGCACTTGGTTTGTAACCAATATCACAAGTACTATTGACTAATATTGTCACATGTTTTACTAAATTTATGAAAACAATTAGTCAGGCTATACTCAAACATAAATAATCGCTATACTTGAATGAATACGAAACACTTACATTGAATGCTCTGAATATATTTCTAAGGTAAACCACACGCATTTAAGTGATTATTGGCCTTTTGTATGAGGTTGTGCTCTCCTTACCCCTGACCCTTCCTCTTCATTTACTATTAGTAGATATTCAAGATTTATGGTAATTATGAGGTGCACAAATGATGCATGGTAGGTAAAAGCTGGTGCATATGTCGTAGGTACCCTAGGTATTGTAGATGCACAAGTTGCAGCAGGTGCACCTAGTTTTTAACTTTGTCTTCCTCCTTCCTTTTTTAAAATTGCACTAGGTCATGCACATGCAATAGGTTTTTCTTTTTGAAATCATTTTTCCATCATTGCTAGATACACTAGGTTTTGTAGATGCAATACTAGGTGTTTCTCTTTGTCTACCTCTTTCTTTCTTTGTAGATTCAATAGGTGCTTAACACATTGTTTGATAGATGCACTATGCATTGTAGATGTACTAGGTGATGTAGGTGCAATGGATATTCTTTTAGGCATTCCTCTTGCCCTGTTTAAAGAAGATTGACCTTCATTTTGTGTTCTTTACAAATATAGTTAAGAAATTTTATTTTACATTTAAGATCTCTCTCACATCCAGGTTCACCTGCCCAATGCCAATGATACGGAGAGCTAGCTTTGCTACCCCTGGGGGCTCAGAGAAAAGTCTACTTGCATTTGTTAAGTATGTGAAAAAGCTTTCCTGCACGCGGGAACCTTCCTTCTGTCTTGCAGCCTTGATGCTCAGTTCTGTTCTCTACAAATTCATAGATAATATATTACCTGTGATGTGACTCTTCCCTTTCATCAACCTAATGTTTTTCCATTTCCCGTACTTATAGTTGATGGTACATACCTTGCTAATGAAGAAAACCCTTATGGACATCATATATTGTTGTGGCCTCCAACATTATATCCATTGTATGTCATGACAAGTACAGTTCTATTTAGCTTTCTAGTGTTTTTACCTTCACCAACTTCATTTCTTTTAAGCTTAACCGGGTTGACGGGCATGCCTTTTATTTATGGTGGTGCAACTTTGGGTTAATAGATAAAGGCACATTTAAATGTTAATGTCCAGTTAAAGGACATTTCCACAAGTTCTCAACTATGTTGACTTACATTACCATTTGTCAATGTAGTGAAGAGGTTTAGATTTCTTAAAGTAAATTTCAACCATAACATGAACACGTGATATGCCCTTTAAATGCCATAACCTATAATGTAAAGTCCCCCCAACAAAAAACACACTTTTTTGACATAGGCCTTCTCTCGCTTCGAACCCATAAACTCCATTAAATTAAATATTAGTATGCATTGACCTACGAATATTCTCCATTATAAAAGATTGAAGAAAAATTACAATTCAAAGTATTTGTGAGCTCTATTAACTTAGTTGCTTTTGTAATATTCCTCACTCTTATCTCTTAAATTATAGTAAATAAGTTTTGGTCTAATTTCAAATATCCATGCATTAAGGAACTCAGATGTAACAACCCAAAAAATGATTATGATAAATAATGCTTAATGTGTCTAGAATGCCTATGATTAGACCAGGTTCACACGGATTGATGCGCGTAGAACTAGACCTCTGAACCCTTACGAAAGCGAAGACGACTAACTTGGGGACTTAGTGGAGCTACTAAAGGTTTGTACAGCCATGTAGGGCTCCCGAATATGAAGATTTACTTGGACGAGTCTTTTCCGTACTTAAAAAGGGAAAATCTTATGTTTGGAGGGTCTAGGTGTAAAATGGTCTTTTTCCCGGCTAAGAGTAGTATATTAATTACCCTAAATATATAATTAATTATTTAATAAATAAGGTGGAGGGGCATTTTGGGGAAAGAGGGCCAAAAATTGGCTCTTTGGGTGAAGTCTTGCTCCACCCGGGTTCGAACCTAGGTGGAAGCGATGATTTAAATTGTTTTTTTATTCAAGTTTATATGTGTATATATATATATATATATATAAATGTAATTTATTAATATTTATTATTTATTGCCTTATCTAAAATAAAAGGGAAATCAGATTTTTTAATATTTAACTAAGCCCTATTTGACGAAGTCCTAAACTAGACTCCTATGACTAAGATAACACTCTCCTCACACGTCTATCTCTCACTTTATTTATCAAACCAATCTCATTCACAAAATATCTGCCAAATAATATAAAAAAACAGAAGATAAACCAATGTTCTTCATACTTGAAGAACTTACAACGAAAATTTTAAACAAACAACTAATCAAAAATGTTATAAAAAGGAAGGATATTTTCCATCAAAAGTTTTATGTTTAAACATGGATTTTGATGTGAGTGTTGGAGCAGTTTTGGGAAGCAACTTCAACGTTTGAACGTCCTAAAAGGTATGGGTTCTCTTCTTTCTTGGTCCCTTTCCAATGAGAACCATAAAGGTTCAGTATATTTCATCCAAAAACTAGGGTTGTTTCGCTGTTGCATGTCCTTGTAACTAGCTTTCATTGAATTATAGGTTGGTTATATTTTCTGGTAGAAAACTAGGGATAAAACGTATTTTGTGATTCTTATGTGTTTATATGTATGTTCGGAATTATGTGACTTATGTTGATGTTTTCTAATAATGTAACTACGTGCTTTTGGGTGTGTTGTGGCTATTAGTCACGGTTTAGAAATTTAAATGGCATGTTAGTTCTTTGTATTTCATGTACACATGTTTATGTAAATAATGATGTTCATATAATATGAAATGTGGCTGTTTTGAGTGATAATGTCTTCGCTAAACAAATCCATGAAAGTGCACCTAAAACTTTCTAAATGCAACTATGAAATTCCCCTAACAACTAACGTGTAATGGAATGTAAAAGAAGCTGAAAATTTAACTCAAATTTCCCGAACCTTGTTGAATAAATTCATCCAATTATGTTGTTTAAAATGTCATGAAAAATGAAGAAAAACAAGTGAGTTCACTGAGGGTAAAACCCGTGACCTCACCACATTAAATGTTGTAAAAGTAAAGAAGTGAAAAACAATGTGGTAAGGGGGAATCGAACCGTGCTCCTTGATGTAAAATGAAGTATGAAAATAAGAAATGAGAGGAGTGGGGTTCGAACCCACAACCTCTCGGTCAAGCTTAAGGAAAAATGAAAATAAAAAAGTGTGAGGCATGGGAATCGAACCCTCCACATCTAGGCGGAATAGAAGAATTACAAGAAAAATAAAATGAGGTTGTGGGGGTTCGATCTTACAACCCCTCGGCCAAGAAAGAGAAATATTATTGAAAAAAAATTAAAAGAAAATGAAGCTATTGGGGCTTGATCTTGGGTCTCCAAAAAGTGTGAACCAAAATATAATAAATGAAAAATATAAGTGTTGTGCAAGGGATTCAAAATCGGGTTTCCGTTACCAAATTCCATATTGATACATAAGCCATACGTGAATTAAATGTTCAAGAATAAAGCTGCATTCAAAGATCGGAATTGAGATCTTGATATACAGACAAGATGCATAAGTCTTGTACCACATAATCTTAGGAAGATGTGAATCACTTAAACGAATTATTAATCAATCCTCATAGCTTGTATGTATAGACTCATAAGTCTAGCATATGTTAGAAGTAAGTGAACCTAAGATGTATGTAATGAAATGATGAAACACTAGAACGGTTAAGTAAGAGTCTGAAACACACAAAATGGCCGAGTGTATTCGCATACGATGAAATGAACGTTCACATAAAAAATAGGGTGAGGAAAAGAAAATGTCTATTACTAATGATTGTGGTGACAACATGATATGTGGCTAATGTAAAAGATAAGAGAAATCTCAAATGATCCTAAGTAATTTTTACCAAAACGTTCTCACTGATGAGAGTGTAAGGTTAATGAACAGATCAATGTCTCTGAACACTCTTATGAAAGTATTGAGATTAACACACTTAATACTAATAATTAGATGATAAATCATCTATTGAGATATGATTTCCTAATACTAGAAGCCAGCTTCCATGACGTATGACTTGAATGTAATGGAACATTATACTAAGCACCGATAGACTAGCTATGAGCGGTGATGCCTTCTTTCAGGAAGGGCAGAGTTTCACGTAATTCTCATTAGATGAGACTATCCAGCATGCCGAGTATGGGTCTCCTTATATCTCCTATTCTTTGAACCTATACTGTCAATATAGGGATCTGGCGGGGTTCAATTCCCAGGTACGCTGTCATGTTTTAGGTAACTTTGACATGTGATTCCACCTCTTATCGGTGTAAGGGAGACACTGTATTTTATGATGCTCACATGATCTATGTAGTTTAAAGTAAAATTCCCAAAAAATCAACGGGGCCAGTCTCAAATGATACCCATAAAGAAATGAATGATATCTAAGGTGTTAGGACAGTATAATCAATAGGTGAGATAGACTTAAGTTATGACAATAGTTCATTCTTGATCACTGTACAGCGAACCCGATGAATGTCTTAAACTACATTTCAGGTATAGTTAAGGTCTACACTAGATTATGAATGTATGAAGTGAAGTACATATCAATGAAGCAAGCATACTCTGTGTTTGCTAAATAAGTCTCCCTAGTTGAGGTCACATATGTTGAGTCCTAACTTTTAGGAAGTTTTGATGTCATGCCCATAATCCCAAAGGCTCATGGCGTATGAATGAATGATATTAAAGATTTAATGTGTTATATGCAATATGTTATGTGCTTTATGTAATATGATATGTGCTATGTCTAAGACTTTATGAGTTGTGTGAAATATGATACGTAGGATGATGCATGTCACTCTTATGGAATGAGCTTCCTAATCAAAATTTAGCAAGTCCACTAACTTTCCTAATCAAAATTTGGCAAGTATACTGACTTGACTTTCCATAAATCAAGTTGTTAGGAAAGAGCTATTCTTACTCATGCATGTCCTTGGTATGTGCTTGCATATACCAATACTTAGAACAAGTGTGTATTAATCCCATACAACTCTATATTTTTAGGTGCAAGCACAGGTTGACGCTAGAGCGTACAGGTTGACGTTGCAGCTATCTGGACTTGGATCCTTCATCCGGACTTGGTAGGCCCTCATGAGTTCAAGGATGTCTACCGTTATTACCTAGATTAGATGTAGGATTTATCAAGAGCAACATGTTCAACTAGTGTTTCTTTCCACTTTCATTTCAGAGTTTGTATTGGTGCATTTTTTGCAGAACACGTTTAATGCAATTATGAATTGTTTCTTTCATTTGATTATCTCTATATTAGATGGTTGATTTGTTAACACCTATGATGTTAAGTTTAAAATGTTTAGTATGAAATAAGAAAACAAAAAGTTTAAATTTACTGCCAATTTTAACCTATATGAACTAAGAATGACGTATGTAGGCTTGTCTGCGGTGTCTAAGAGGTAAACAATGTCGGTCTCATCTAGGGTCTAGATTTCGGTCGTGACAAAATTGGTATTAGAGATCTTGGTTAAATTCTGAGGATAATAAGTTCACATCAGCTACATTGAGTAGTTTCTATGTTATGGTAGTAAAGTGCACCACTATCCTTAATTAGAGACGACATGATACGTAGGAAATTTCCCTTCTTGTGATCTTATCAAGCCTTTCCTAATGTCTAATTTTTTTTTATTATGAGCGTGTATACCATCAATCCTTCTTGTTTTTCAGAAAATGAATACTAGGAGAACAATTGGTCAAAGCAGAGGAGGAGCAGGGGGCAATAAGGTTCCACCCAGGCTCCTGTTGAAGGAGTGCCTACGGCAGTTAACCCTGCTTGGTTCACTGATATTGAGGTGAGGGAATCTCTGGCCTAGATGGCACATGCCATCACTATGCATGCCCATGCCATGACTCACCAGGTCAACCAGCAGAATGTTCTGAAGGAGAACCCACCGGTTCTTAGTATGGATGAAAGGCTGAGAGACTTTATGAGGATGAATCCTCATATTTCTAAGACTTAGGAGGATCTTCAAGAGTTTTTCGATGAGGTGCGTAAGATCTTGGTGGCTATGGGTGCCACAGATAATGACAAAGCAGATTTGGCTTCAATCAACTCAAGGATGTTTCACAAACGTGGTGCAAGATTTGGCAAGATAGCCGAGTTTTGGGTGGAGTTCGGTCACTTGGGATCTATTTAAGACAGCCTATCTAGAGAGATTTCTTTTCCAGAAAGATGGGAGACGCCATGGTTGAGGAGTTTATCAACGCTAAGCAAGAATCCTTGAGAGTCATAGAGTATCCTCTGAAGTTTATTAAACTTTTCAGGAATGCTACTTCCCTTTTATCTAACAGCAAGGATGAGATGAGAAGGTTCCTCATAGGAATCAATGGAGATTTGGAGGAGGACTGTCGTTATGCAATGCTTCATGATAAAGGTACCTCTCCTAGTTGATGGTGCATGTCCAGCAGGTAGAGGAAAGCCAAGAGAAGAGAGGGGTTGGTGATTCTAGGAGGCCTAAGCTTCATGATCAGGCAGGTCCTAGCAATGGGGCAAAAAGAATAACTTTGGCGTCCGTGAACAATCCTGATTTATAAAGGGGCAACAGTGTTAAGGGAACACCAACTTTCAGAGGAGTACTACACCTAGTAGAGGCATACCCGAGCCGAAGAACGGCAATGGAGGTGAGATGCAGCGTCACAGAAAGGACTGTGCTAAGTGTGGTTGTGCTTGGAGTGGAGAGAATATACATGGTACTAATTCCTTCTTCAATTGACGTAAGAGAGGGCACATGGTTAAGGAGTACCCACATAAAAGAGGTAAAGCTTGAGGTAATGCTCAACCTAGGCCTAATCCATAGGATGCAACAACAACCGAGCATCCTAAGAGGAATAGTTTCTACGCCCGGAATGTCAGAGGGGAGAAGGAAAAGTCCGCCAATGTGGTCACAAGTATGCTGCAAGTATTCTCAACTTCTGTTTATGCTTTACTTGATCCAGGGTCTACGCTTTCCTTTGTAACTCCTTTGCTTGCTCTCACTTTTGAGATATTTCCTGAAGTTCTGAATGATCCAATAGTGGTTACTACACCTATTAGATAAAATCTAAGAACTGATAGGGTATATAAGGGTTGCCTAATAGTTGTATCTTGTAACACTATGTATGCAGACTTGGTTGAGTTACCAATGCATGATTTTGATGTTATTCTATGCATGGACTGACTTCATAGTTGTTATGATTAGATGTATTGTCGTAATAGGGTAGTGACATTTAGTTTCCCTAAGGACGAAGAGCTAGTGCGGGACGGGTACAACTCGAGTCGTCCTTATCCTTTGATTTCAAACTTTAAATCCAATATAATGATATCCAAGGGATTATTGTGTCATCTTGTGAGTGTTAATGATTTAGATCATGACATTCCTTCCATAGACTCACTGCCTGTAGTGAATGATTTCCAAGATGTATTTCCTGATTATTTGCCCGGAGTTCCTCCCCCTTGCGTGATTGACTTTGGTATTTACTTAGAACCTGATACTAAATCTATTTCAATTCCTCCTTACAAAACGGCTCTAGCTGAACACAAATAGTTGAATCTACAGTTAAAATATCTTACTGATAAGGGTTTCACTCAGCTGAGCATATCCCATTAAGGCGCTGCAGTGTTGTTTGTGAAAAAGAAACATGGAACCCTGAGAATGTTTATCGATTATCGGTAGCTCAACAAATTTACTATCAAAAATAAGTATCCACTTCCCAGAATAGATTACTTGTTCGACCAACTACAGGGTCAAGTTTCTGCTCAAATATTGATCTTCGTTCAGGGCACCATCAACTCGGATTTAGGAATGGAGATATCCCAAAAATAACCTTTCGTACCCATTATGGTCACTATGAGATCCTAGTTATGTCATCTTGGTCTCATGAATGCACCTCGTCATAGTATTCATTTAATGATATTATCATCTATTCTAAGACCAAGGAAGAGAATAATCATCATTTGAGATTAACCTTGTTGGTAATTAGACAACATCAGTTGTATGCAACATTTAGCAAGTGTGAATTTTGGCTTAGATCAATGATCTTCCTCTGTCATGATGTGTATGACAAAGATGTGGAGGTAGATCCCAGGAAGACTGAAGCTATTAAGAACTTATCAAAACCTCTTACTCCCATAGATATTCATAGCTTCTTCGGATTGGCTGGTTATTATCGCAGGTTCATGGAGGTTTTTTCTCCCATTGCTGTCTTACTAACAACTTTCGTTTATGAAGAAGGCCATGTTTGAATGGAGGAGGCTTGTGAGAAGAGTTTCTAGGAGCTCAAGGATAGACTCAGTTCACCTTGGTTCTTACTTTGCCTATGTGTGGTGAGATATACACTGTGTATTGTGATGCATCTAGGGTCGGTTTGCATTGTGTTCTTATGAAGGGTGGTATGATGATAGCTTAAGCGTCCAGATAACTCAAGGTTAATGAAAAGAATCATCGCACTCATGAGCTGCAGTTCGCAGTTGTGGTGTTTGCACTAAAATTGTGGAGGCACTAATTGTATGGAGTGCATGTAGATGTGTTCACAGACCACAAGAGTCTCCAATACGTGTTCACATTGAGAGTTGTTGATGGACTATGACATGAACGTTCACTACAATCAAGGTAAAGCTTATGTTGTAGCAGATGCTTTGAGTCGGATGAGCATGGGAAGTACAGCCCCCGGTGAGGATGGGAAAAAGGAGTTGGTTAAAGATATGCATAGACTAGCTAGACTGGGTTCGCGGTTAGTTAAATCTACTAGTGGGGGTGTTTCAGTTAATCCTAGTTCGGAATCATCCTTAGTAGTTGAAGTCAAAGAGGGTCAGCATCATGATCTTTTGTTTATCGAGCTGAAGGACTAAGTGTTGGTTAAGATGAATGAGTCTTTTGCTTTGGGAGATGATAGCATACATAGGTACAAGAATAGGCTGTGTGTACAACATGTGTATGATTTGCGGACCAGAATCATTGCAGAGAGCCATGGTTAAAGATATTATATGCATCAAGGTTGCACCAAGATGTATCATGATCTTATACACATCTATTGGTGGGATGGAATGAAGAAGGACATTGCAGATTATGTGGCCAAGTTTCCTAATTATCAACAAGTTAAGGCAGAACCTCCTAATCCTGGAAGTCTTACATAGATTACTGAGGTTTCGACATTGAAATGGGAGACCAATAATATGGACTTCATGGTTGATCTTCTAAAGACTAAGAGACAACATGACTCCATATGGATTATTGTGGAAAGGATGACAAAGTCTGCCCACTTTATTCCTCTGAAGTATACTTACAGAGCCGAGGATTATGCGAAACTCTACATTGATGAGATTGAGAGGGCATGGGATTCCTTTTTCTATCATTTCAGATAGAGGAGCTCAGTTCACTTCACATTTCTTTAGATCCTTATAGAAGAGCTTAGGCACACAGGTAAATCTTAGTACTGCTTCTCATCCTCAGACTGATGGGCAGGCATAGCGCACCATTCAGACATTGGAGGACATATTAAGGGCGTGTGTGATTGACTTTAAAGATAGTTGGGACGACTATCTTCCTTTGATAGAGTTCTCGTATAATAATAGTTATCACTTCAGCATTGGGATGACACAGTTTGAGGAACTGTATGGTAAGAGATGTTTGTCTCCAATTGGGTTGTTCGAGGTTGAAGATTCCTCCACTTTTGGTCTAGAGATCATTCATGAGGCCTTAGGAAATGTCGGGGTGATTAGGCACAGGTTTGGCTACTGCTTATAGTCGGTAGAAGTCTTATGCAGACAACAGAAAACAACCCTTAGAATGGTATATTCGTGACCAGGTGTACTTGACGATATCATATATGAAGGGGGTGATGAGGTTTGACAGTAAGGGGAAGTTGAGTCTGAGGTATGTGGGCAATATGGGATCCTACTGCGTGTGGGAGAGGTGGACTATGAGTCGGCATTGCCTGCGAAACTAGAACTATTCATCCAGTCTTTCATGTCTCTATGTTAAAGAAGTGCCTACGTGATCCAACATTGATTCTACATGTTGAAGGTTTGGGGGTTGATGAAAATTTATCCTATGAGGAGTTACTTGTTGAGATTTTAGACAGACACGTCAAGCGGCTGAGGAACAAGGAGATTCCCACAATGAAGGTATTGTGGAGGAATCATCTTTTTGAGGGCCCTATAGGGAGGCCGAGGCCGATATGAGATTCCTCTACCCCCATCTTTTCAGCTCTTGAGGTTAGACTTCCTACTCTTAAGTCTAAGTTTCCTTATCTCTCCATTCGTTGTTGCTATTGCTTGATTGTGTAGAGTATCTATGTTATGATCTGACTGCATTACGCAAAATAGTTAGTAGTGTCAATCGGGGACGAATGTTCCTAAGGGCGGGAGAAAGTAACAACACTAGAAATGGCTATGATAAATAATGCTTAATGTGTCTATAATGCCTACGATTAGACCGGGTTCACACGGATTTATTGCACGTAGAACCAGACCTCTAAACCCTAACGAAAGCCAAGTCAGCTAACTTGGGGAGTTAGTTGATCTAGGAAAGATGGGTCCAACCATATAGGTCTCCTGAATATGAAGATTTACTTAGATGAGTCTTTACCGGACTTAAAAAGAGGAAATCTTATGTTTGGAGGGTCTAGGGGTAAAATGGAATTTTTTCCAGGCAAGGCTTGTATCACAATAATCCTAAATATATAATCATTTATTTAATTAAAAAGATGGATGAGCATTTTTGGGAGAGAGGGCCAAAAATTGGCTGTTAGAGTGAGGTCCTACTACACCCGAGTTCGAACCTAGGTGGAAGCGGTTATTTAAATTGTTTTTTATTTAAGTTGGGAAATTAATGTAACTTATTAATATTTATTATTTATCGTCTGATTTAAAATAAAAGGGAAATCAGATTTTTTAATATTTAACTAAACCCAATTTGACTAAGTCCTAAACTAGACTCTTAAGCCTAAGATAACTCTCTCCTCTATTCAAGATCAAACAACCTCTTATTAACATTATCTATGCTAATAACGTACATAAACAGAAGATAAATCAAAGATCTTCGCACTTGAAGAACTCACAACAAAAATTTGAAACAAACAACTAATCAAAAAGGGTAGGCAAAGGAAGGAAATTTTTCATCAAAAGTTTGGTGTTGAAACTTGGATTTGGACATGAGTGTTGAAGCAGGTATGGGCAGCAACCTAAAGGATTGAACGTCATAAAAGGTATGGGTTCTCTTCTCTCTTGGTCACTTTCCCAAGAGACCCCTTAAGGTTCAGTTAAGGTTCAGCCCTCATTTTTCGGAAGTCTTCATGTCAAGTCCATGATCCCTAAGTCTCATGGCTTATGAATGAATGATATGCTATGTGCAATACGTTATGTGCTATGTGTAAGACATAACATATACTAAACCTTAAGGGGTATCTTCGGAAAGAGACAAAGATAGAAGAGAACGCATACCTTTTATGAAGGTCAAACTTTGAAGTTGCTGCCCAGACCTGCTCCAACACTTGTCGCGCCCCATTTTTTTTTTGCAAAAACGGGTTCTGTGCACAACCTAACAACTCTTTTGGGATTTTGAGTTTGGAGTCGCCACCTAACGAATTAAGGTGAGTTAGGGTACCTATCCAACCTAACAAAGTCTAGCTAAGGTCAACGAGCTAGAGATCAAGGTAAGGGTTCAAATTACCTCGAGGGGATGGTGTTAGGCATCCCTCGAGGTCCACAAATGTGGGTCCCGACCGTATCTCATGCAATTTATGTGGGGGTTACAAGTAGCAAATAAGGTCACTTCATTTATGAGTTTATTTTAAGCTTGCTATGTGATAACAAAAATAAAACAATTAAGACTATTCAATTATTTCTATTAATTTTAATATATGAGGCTAGGTGATAGCAATAAATAAACAATTAAGGTCATTTATATTTATTTTCATATACGAGTCTGTGATTAACAAATCAAACAAATAACTCATGTTATTATTTTAATTAATATTAAATATGCTAGTCTATGTGATAAAATATTTAATAATTGAGAAATAAATTTATTATTTAATTTAATTAATTATTTAATCATGCAAAACTAAGTAACAACAATAAATAAACATTAAATAAAGATTTAAAGATAAGTGATGGGATAGAAAAGAGACAAATAAATAAACAAACAATTTTATTATTTTTTATTTTTATCTTCCCCAAATAAAAATAATTAAACAAGAAAATAAAGGGATAAAGGGAAGGGAGACTATAAGAGCGACTTTTTGGATCAGCACTGGACTTTCTTTTATTTTCCAATTGGCGTCTGATATACCGTGGTTTCACGGTATTATTAATACTTTTTCCTTAAGTTTAGTGTGTCCAAAAGCCTTTTTGTGCTAATTTTTATATTAGTTTCTCTTTGTTTTGCAGGAAATCTGTCCAAAGCTGAATGCGGAGATTTTGAGCCAAGAATTGTAGAAGAGACCACCTACGGAGCTTATGACGGTCCGTCGTGCTTGCGACGGTCCGTAGGTGGAAGCGTAGTGCAGCTGCTGAAGGAAGATGGGGAATTCTTACCAAGTGTGGGATTACGAAACTTGTGACGGTCCGTCGTGGCAATGACGGTCCGTCCTGCAGGTTCGTCGTGAAGTTTAGAGAAGTGATCCCAGAACTAGATTCCAAGAGTTGAAGTATTTTTGAACGAAGAACCTCGACGGACCATTGTGGCTATGACGGTCCGTCATACTTGCGGTCGAGGGGAATGAAGATAGCAGCAGAAGAAATTGCACAAGTATGGGACGACAGAGTCCATGACGGTCCGTCGTGACCGTGACGGTCCGTCGACCCAGCCGCGTTTTGGCAGATTTCCAGCAATTAGAATCCTTGTTTAATTAGGATTTTGTTTTTTTATAAATAGTTCAAAAAACCTCGTTTTGGAGGTTAGACTCCATATTGTTAGACACCAGATAGTTAGACTCTATGAGATTAGACATTAGATTTTTAGACTGTGTATTAGTGTTGGATTTTGAGATTCTTGCAAGTGATTTTTGGATATTAATCAAGCAAACTTTGAATTTTATTATTTCTCATTGAAGTAAGTACATGAATTCGTATTTAATATATTTGAATATTGTGTTTATGGCTATGAGTAACTAAACTCCATAACTAGGGTTGTGGGAATCATAGGCAAATAATGAGATAAATCCAAACTAAAATAACAATTATAGATTAGTGTCTTGCATGTATTAATAATTCTTTCGCTTAAAAGTCTTTTTAACGGAAGGCCAACGTTAGAACTGGCCTTAATGCTACTTGTCGGACCAAGGAGGTAGATAATAGGAAGAGAATTATTAACATAGATTTAGTGTATACTATCTAATAGGCTAGTATTGATTGGTACGAGGTAATAACTTTGACAAATATCGAATACGATGCTTAATATGAGGTAAGGATAATGGTTACGATAGCAACACACGTAGCCGGACCAAAGTGCGGAGTGAGATTTTCTAGATGCCAAACCAAGGATTTAGAAATACATAACTTATCACTTTGCATGCAAGATACTAGGAAAGAATTGCTATAGTTGGAATTATCAAGTTATGAACCTGTGGGGAACACGTAAACCCTAGTTACTTTGATTAATTGATTAAAATCCAACATTCAAAAGCTGTTAAGTATCTTTTTCAAGTTCTTCATTTATTTTCACTCATTTAGAAATAGAAAACCCCCTTTATTGTTTTTACTTTCCAAGGAAGTCATTGACCAAACAATAGTAATAACAGGTTGATGTTAAGTCTAGACTTTTTTCCTCGTGGGAACGATCCCAACCTCACTAGTTGGGTTATTTACTTAACACGACCGCTTTACTTCTTATTTGAGAAGTAAGTTTGAGCGTATCAAATTTTGGCGCCGCTGCCGGGGATTATAGCTTTTAGATTAACTTGAACCTATTACTATAGTTTAGTTGATATTTTCTTGATTTTACTTTGTTTTATTGTTTTTGATTTCTTTTCAGAACTATCCTCCTTGTATGCCAAATACACGGAGAGGAAGAGAACCCTTGTTTCTCTATGATCACGAGTTAGAGCGTACACTACGCAATATGAATCGAAACTTGGGAATAAATGATGAGGATCCGAACAAGAACATTCCAGCTCCGGTTGATGTTCATGGTCAGATGTTACCCGATGCTCCGGGTGAACATCAACAGAGGGGACAAAATCCCGTTCCACGGACCCAAGCATACTACAGAGGGTATGATAACATAGCAGACTCCAATGGGCCACTTGTCTTGCCCCCTCTACCCACAGGCCACACTTTTGTGGTAACTAGTAGCCTGATGCAAATGCTCAGTGCCAGAGGTTTGTTTTCAGGGCTACCTTTTGAGGATCCACATGCCCATATAGCTAAGGTAAGGGCAGTGTGTAAAAGTTGTGTGGGGAGGCCTAATTTTGATCTAGATGTAATAGGTCTCAGAGTGTTTCCTCTCTCACTGACGGGAGAGGCTGCTATATGGTTCACTGAGCTCCTATACAACTCAATCATCACTTGAAACCAATTAAGAGATGTCTTCTTAGCACGCTACTATCCGGTCTCCAAGAAACTAAACCACAAAGACAGAGTGAACAACTTTGTGGCACTACCAGGAGAGTCAGTTAGTAGTTCTTGGGATAGATTCACCTCATTCTTGAGAAGTGTTCCAAATCACCGTATAGATGATGAGTCACTGAATAAATACTTCTATCGTGGACAAGATGATAACAACAAAGCGGTGTTGGACACTATAGTAGGTTGATCTTATGGAGAATGCCCTCATGCTGAGATCGCTGAAAAATTAGAGAAAATCTCCCGGAATAACAAAGCTTGGAGTACTAGAAAGTCTGATACATGGAGAAACACCTTCGTAGTGCAGTCCACTCACAACCCAGCCACAGATGAGATTCGGGAAGAAATGGCTCAGATGAGAAGTGAGCTTGGGTTGGTACTAAAACATGTCACAGGGGGTGCAGAAAAGATAAATGCAGTCAACTACTTAGCTTAGCCACCACCTCCTAATGATGAGTGTTATTGTGCGGAGGACACTTATGTAGTAAATGAGCAGACGGGGGGTTTTCGACCAAGCGCCCAAGGCTCAATTATCTGCGACAGTGAACACATGGCAAACGGGAACTCTTCCTAGCAACACTGTCCAAAATCCAAAGTATGATGCGCACTGTATGGCAATCACTACTCGGGGTGGTAGGCAAACCATTGACCCACCTATGCTATCTACTGACGAAAATGTGAGAAAGGATAATGATAATGTGGTAAAAGGTAGTGGTGAAGCAGAGGGAAGTGAGGGAAAAGATGCAGAAGTACCTACCAAAGTAATTCCCATGCCTAGGCCACCACCACCCTTCCCTCAGAGATTAGTGAAAAAGACCAAGGATGGTAAATGTCGGCACATCATAACAATGTTGAAGCAGCTCTCTATCAATGTCCCTTTGGTAGAAGCTCTAGAACAAATGCCCGGTTATGCAAAATTTATGAAAGATCTGGTCACCAAGAAAAGATCGGTCACTTTTGAGGATGATGATAGACTACAGCATTGTAGTTTTATTGCTACAAGATCCCTCGTACAAAAGAAAGAAGATCCTGGTGCACTATCTATTCCTTATACAATTGGGTCATTACATTTTGCGAAAGCATTATGTGATCTGGGGGCAAGCATAAATCTCATGCCCCTCTCAATCTACAAGAAGTCGGGTTTGGGGGATCCAAAACCCACTGCGATGCAGCTACTGATGGCTGATCGGACAGTGACACGGCCTAAGGAATACTCCATGATGTGCTAGTAAAAGTGGAGTCATTTATCTCTCCGGCTGATTTTGTTATTCTTGATTGTGAGGTCGATTTTGAAGTGCCTCTTATTCTTGGGAGGCCATTCCTTGCTACAGGTAGAGCATTAGTTGATATGGAGAAGGGACAGATGACATTTCAGTTGAATAATGATGAAGCAACCTTCAACATTTGTAGGACCATGAGGCAGAATGGTGAGCTCCTATCGGTATCTGTCGTATCCCACAAAGAAAAGATGAAGAAGGAGACTGAACAGAAAAATGCAAAACAAGAGTTTATGGTTGGGGATTTGGTGCTTGTAGACAGTTCTAGGGTACCTTGTCTTCCGGTCAAGCTCAAGTCTAAATGGACTGGCCCCTACTTGATTACCCAAGTATTCTCTCATGGAGCAGTTGAGTTAAAAGCCAAGGAGGGAGTGCGATTTAAGAGGAATGGAGATAGAATAAATCTCTATTTTGGGCATAAAGAATCGGGGAATAAAGTGATAGAGGCATACCATCTTGATGAAGTCTGAGTAATCAAGGGTCCCCAGTCGTACCGCGACATTAAATCAGGCGCTTTTTGGGAGGCAACCCAATACTTATCATCTTTTTAGTAATGGTAGCATTTTTTACTAATTGGTTTTAAATTTGCAGGCACATCACTAGGAAATTGAGCAGAAAATTACTCAGCAGCAGTCACTGATGCACACATCGACCGACCGTTGCGCCTGCGATGGACCATCGTATGCATCCGTCGTACCAGGTACGTTTTCCTGTTATTTTGAAACTAGGGCACACGCGACGGAACAAACGACGAGTCCTCACAATTGCGATGGACCGTCGTCGGGGAACCGTCGCGTGATTAATGAGGTATACCCGACCCAATCCAGCTGAACCCTTTTGTCAAAATCAGAATGTTTAAACCCCCCAACCCCTCATTTCACCCCCATTACTTCATTATGCCTCTCATCCCCCCTCTCTTTCCAACTTCCACACTCTCTCAACTACCGATCATTGCCCTCTCAAAATTCTCCAAAGCTCTAAAGTTTTATCTACTAGTGGAAACTGCTGCTGTGAGTGTCTACCTTGCAACCGAGTACGTGTGCATTTGTTTTTCTCCATTTCTAAGGTATGTGTCTCTATATTTATACTCATTTATCTTGCCTTTTTGTTTACTAGTTAGTATTATGCTTAGTTCTTCATCGTATGTTGTTTACTTTAGACTATTCTCTCTAACCTAGGTTACAAAGGTTTTAAATTGCCATGTTTACCACCCTAGACATAGGTGCTTTTGCTTTGCTAGTTTCCTAGGTAGTTGGGTTAGTCACATGTAAGTCCAAAACACTACAAGGATGATGTGGGTTCATCGGGGATGCTTAGGGCACCTATAGTTCTGTCACTGTCATTCAGAACGAGACACCAATGACGGACCGTCGTAGCGTCCTTTGCAAAAGCCCTAGCACCCCTTTCCCAACGGACACATGTGACGGATCGTCGTACTCGCAACGGTCTGTCTTGCACAACCGTCATTCTAGTCAGAGACCCTATTTCAAAGGGTCTCTCATTTTTTTCCCAAGTGTTCTTCAACGGACACATGTGACAGACCGTCGTACCTACGACGGTATGTCCTGCATAACCGTCATGACGGTCAGAGACCCCTCTCCTAAGGGTCTCCATTTTTTTCTCAAGTGTCCTACGATGGACATCTACAACGGACCGTCGTATTTGTGACGGTCCATTCTGCACATACCTTCATGCTAGCTAGAGACCCTCCTTCAGGGTTCTCTATATATACATAGTCTAAGTAAAACACGACGGACCTCACGACGGTCTGTCATAGTCACAACGAGCCGTCACCTGGCCCGTCGTGGGTCACTGCTTCTACAGCAATGACGTACTATTTTTAATGTTTTATTTCGTATGGTTTCGCTTGTCTTGTTTGCCACTACTCGTACTAATATTGATCCTTTGCAGGTACTACCTACTATGGCACCCAAGCAAGACTGAAGCTACACACG
Source organism: Solanum lycopersicum (assembly GCF_036512215.1). NCBI lineage: Eukaryota > Viridiplantae > Streptophyta > Magnoliopsida > Solanales > Solanaceae > Solanum > Solanum lycopersicum. The sequence continues at coordinate 39,120,418 of NC_090811.1, read as the reverse complement.
TGGGTGATCAAAGTCTTTAGCCCTGTCTGCACCCATGATAATCGGCTGTGATGATGAGCGGGACCCTAAGTATGTGCCCTCAAGCACTTCCACACCTTCCCGTGCTGCACGTCCTCCCAGAGCCACACCCAAAAAGGTGGCGTCCGGCGTAGTCACTGCCTCCCTTTCTGATGAGGAGCGCACACTGACCGGCACACCCTCTGGGTCAGCCACAAATAAGGAAGGATCGTTTAGCTCATTTGGAGTATCCTGGTCCGCTGAAGCCTCTGGCTCTGCTGAGGTTCCCGCACCTGCCACTGCTGCAGCGTCGGCCTCGTCTGATGAGGCTGACAGTTCAAACTCTACATTCAGCTCACCAGCTCAAGTCCCCACTCCAGCCACTAACCAGCCCAACTGGTGATGTGTCAACGAGCAGTTTCAACTCTAGTCCGACGCCAAGTTCCTGATTGATAAAGGAGTGATGACTCAAACACTCACTTCGGAGCGGCGGGTACTTACAGGGAGTCTCCCAACAATGCCGGAGATCCACAACCTCTTCACCAAGCATCGCTTGGAGTGGACAGCACGTCCGTTGGGACGATACAGAGAGGAAATGGTCCGAGAGTGCTACGCATCCTACGTAGAAACTCTCCAATCACAGATCGATAGGCGGGCTTCCCCCGCTAAACAGGCCCCACTAGAGCAGCTCCGAGTCTGGGGTGTACAGGTTGACATTTCCCTGCCAGCCATCTGCCGGTTTCTATACGGCGAGAGTGCAGATGCTACTCGGACCCCCATCAATGCCGAGTTTCACTACCCCTGGCAGATAGTAAAGGATGACCAGTTCTTGCGCGAGCTAGCACTGAGAGAGACCACCAAGACGTGGATGGACCTGCACCTGTCAGTACATGGAGAGGGTGCCGATTGGGTGACTGAGCGGAAGGGGGCCATCAAGAAGGCCAACCTCACATTCACAGCAAAGTTCTTGTGGCTGCTTGTCCGTCACTGCCTTTCCCCCACAGCTGCTGATAACATAGTTACTTGGGATCGAGCAGTGTTGATGGCGGCGATGATAGCCGTATTCGAGGTGGACTTCGCATGGCTTCTCCAAGCAGTCATGCACGAGATGACATTCAAGGTCACTACTACCTACCCTTTCATGTGCATAATCATTGCCCTTTGCAGATCCGCAGGTGTGCCCATATGGCACGTAGATCAGCTTAAGACCCCGCAGGGAACTGTAGACATCGGCCTCATCAGAGACGAGGCGAATGAGTTGGCTCCACGCAGAGGGCCCCATCCAGAGCTGCCCCCACTTGCTGATGATCTTGCTGATACGGTAGCCCAGGCCCGCACAGCTACACAAGCGTCCATTGACACTACCCGGTCGAGTCTAGCCCGAGTAGTATCACAGTCTCGAGCTCCTCTCGCACAGCCCCTCTACCGACAATGGTCCCGCTTGAAAGGGTCCAAAAACTAGAGGCATAAATGGCCACTCTTCTACATCATATCCAGCCGTGGATGCAGAGGTAGATTACTGAGTCCGAAGAGCGTCTAGAGAGGAAGATGATGCAGTTTACAGAGCGGAAGACCGCTGAGATTAACCAGCGCCTGGACGCCTTTGAGTTGAGAGTGCTAGCCTGACCAGCCCCTCCGGTGGATGTGCCGACTCTTCAGGCTGCACTCGACAGTCTTCGTGCAGACATCGACACGTTCTTAGAGGCTAGGGTGCCGGAGTCTGAGGCACCTTCTGTCGAGCCTGCTGAGGACATCGTGTTGGCGGCCCTTTTTGCTACTTCTGACATTCCACCACATCCCCCTCAAGAGAGTGACAAGAGGTGTAGGGGTCGTGTAGAGGACGAGGCGCGAGCACGGAAGAAGCAGCGCTGAGATATAGAGGTTGCGAGGGGAGCCTCCCTTGCTGAGGAGGAGGCGAACCGAATAAAAGCATCTGAGTTAGCGGCTGGGGCGTCTAGCTCCCACACTGCGGAGATATAAGGAGGCACTACTGAGGGTGCGGTTGTTGCTGATGACACCACTGAGGGTGTCCAGATTGCAGAGGACGTGGGTTCTGGGGAACCGAACCCACCATCTTGCTGATCAACGGCGCTTTGCGCCATAGGTTTGCTTCACCTACCACTCTTATATTTAGATTTTTATGCATTGGGGACAATTGCATACCTTTTTGTTGGGGGTGGGGTAAATGGATAGTGAGTGTTAGGGTGAAGTCTGAGTAGCCCAATTCACTATCCTCTTTTGGGGTTTTCTTGCCTGTGCTCTTTTTCCCCAAAAGACTGATTACTTTTTCTGTTGAACCGGCATGTTTATATCTTTTGTACATAGTTTAAATCTGAAGCATGATGGCTAAAATGATATCCTGATAAACTGGAATATAATGCATGACTAGGCATAGTAACTGATAATTGTGTGGCTCTAAATGAAACAGAGTTACACCATTGCATTACTCTAAGTATTAAATTCGAACTAGGTGTCTGATAATCTGGTATAGTGATGACATGTCAAGTGAGTGTGAGGAAATTTGAATAGTCCACTATTGGTACTGAGCTAGAACTTGCCTGGTTAGTCTTGCTAAAAGTAAGTTGTAATAGACAATTCGGTAAGGATCATTGGCCCTTATTCAATATAGCCCATTTCTAGCCTAAAGAAAAGAAACCAAATGAAATTTATCCTTCTTTGATCCAAATAATCTGAGCTTGAAATTTGACCTTTCTTTTTCACCCCAACTGATCTTTTCTTGGAACAATGTGTAGGCCCTGGTCCCTCCTTGGACATGTGCACCCCAGCTTATGCCAAAAGCATAAGTTGAAGGTGGCTAATGCATAAACAACCTTCGTTATGGCCCTGACCCATCTTTGAGTATTGTGTACCTTGACTCACGGCAAAGCCATGAGTTGAGGGTGGCTACTATGAGGAATGCTCTTGAAAGTGGGGTTGAAAGAACAAAGAGAGAGAAAGAACAAAAGTAAAGTGACTGAAGAATTAGATGAAAAGAAAAGTAAATAAAAAGAAAAATACACAAGAAATACAAGCAAGAAAATAAGAGAGTCACTTACACAAATGGAGAAAGAATAGAAAATAGCAAGGTGAAAGAATATGAGAAACTGGCCGAGATAAAATGAGAGACAGTGGAAGGTTTAGCCGATATGTCAAGGAGGTCAAAAAGTCACTAAAGTATACCAAAATATACCTTACCTGACCCCGAGCCTATGTTACTAGCTAAAAAAAGTCGTATCGTGATTCTAAGGGTTGTATAGCGAACTTAAGGCAGTGAAAATAAGGGCAATCTTATGGCAAAAGGTATGAATGAGTGTGACTTTGTTCTGAGAGTGAGTGTTGAAAAGTAATCCTTATACTCAAACTGAAATCATTGTGTGAAAAAAGAGGATTTCGTTTTAAAGTGAGGACACTAGTTACAATACCGGAATTGTTACCACCTCGGTGAGAAATTTAGAAGGATAGGTGTTAGTGCGTGGTGAGTCTGCGTCATGTTCTGATCCCACAAAATTCAAGCCTAATAGTGATAGCATGCATGGATGTGATGAGATTAATCGAGATTGATAGTCAAATGATTGCAAAGGATAAAACATGGATACTATTGTACAAAGATTGTGTAGTGAGTCATAGTGCGTCGCTTGAGGAGAAACAACAAATTTAAGTTGAGGGTGTTGATATACCATGATTTCACGGTATTATTTATACTTTTTCGTTATGTTTAGTGTGTCCAAAATCCTTTTTGTGCTAATTTTTATATCAGTTTCTCTTTATTTTGCAAGAAATCTGTCCAAAGATGAATGCGGAGATTTTGAGCGAAGAACTGCAGAAGAGACCACTACTGAGCTTATGACGGTCCGTCGTGCTTGTGATGGTCCGTAGGTGGCAGCGTAGTGCAACTGCTGAAGGAAGATGGGGAAGTGTAACAAAGTGTGGGATTCTTAAGCTTGTGACGGTCCGTCGTGGCTATGACGGTCCGTCCTGCAGGTTCGTCGTGAAGTTCAGAGAAGTGATCCCAGTACCTAGATTCCAAGAGTTGAAGTATTTTTGAACGAAGACCCTCGACGGACCGTTGTGCCTATGACGGTCCGTCATACTTGCCGTCAAGGGGAATGAAGATAGAAGAAGAAGAAATTGCACAAGTATGGGACGACGCAGTCCATGACGATCCGTCGTGACCATGACGGTCCGTCGTGAGGTCCGTCGACCCAGTCGCGTTTTGGCAGATTTCCAGCAATTAGAATCCTTGTTTAATTAGGTTTTTGTTTTTTTATAAATAGTTCAAAAAACCTCGTTTTGGAGGTTAGACTCCGTATTGTTAGACACCACATAGTTAGACTATATGAGATTAGACATCAGATTTTTAGACTTCGTGTATTAGTGCTGGATTTTGAGATTCTTGCAAGTGATTTTTGGATATTAATCAATCAAACATTGGATTTTATTCTTTCTCATTGAAGTAAGTACATGAATACGTATTTAATATATTTGAATATTGTGTTTATGGCTATGAGTAACTAAACTCCATAACTAGGGTTGTGGGAACCATAGGAAAATAATGAGATAAACCCAAACTAAAATAACAATTTTAGATTAGTGTCTTGAATGTATTAATAATTCTTTTGCTTAAAAGTCTTTTTAACGGATGGCCAACGTTAGAACACGCCTTAATGTTACTTGCCGGACAAACGAGGTAGATAATAGGAAGAGAATTATTAACATAGATTTAGTGTATACTATCTAATAGGCTAGTATTGATTCGTACGAGGTAATAACTTACTCAAATATCGAATACGATGCTTAATATGAGGTAAGGATAAGGGTTAGGATAGCAACACACGTAGCCGGACCAAGGTGCGAAGTGAGATTTTCTAGATGTCGGACCAAGGATTTAGAAATACAGAACTTATCACTTTGCATGCAAGATACTAGGAAAGAATTTTTATAGTTGGAATTATCAAGTTATGAACCTGTGGGGAACACGTAAACCCTAGTTACTTTGATTAATTGATTAAAACCCAACATTCAAAAGCTGTTAAGTGTCTCTTTCAAGTTTATTATTTATTTTCACTCATTTAGAAATAGAAAACCCCCCTTTATTGTTTTTACTTTCCAAGGAAGTCATTGACCGAACAATATTAATAACGGGTTGAAGTTATGTCTAGACTATTTTCCTCGTGGGAACGATCCCAACCTCACTAGTTGGGTTATTTACTTGACACGACCGTTTTACTTCTTATTTGAGAAGTAAGTTTGAGCGTATCAGCGGCCGTATCGGGACAAACAAAACAAAAGTTTGTCTTTCAAGCCTGAGTCGGTGTCATCATCTCCGTAGGGTCAACAACCCCTACCCAACCACCGCATGCATTTCGTACATAAAATGTTCCTAGTCATCACAACTTTATTGTCCAAGAGGCATTGGACTCTTAAAGGGTGCGTTTAGATAAAATAGAATATAAGGCCCTCCTAGACATCAAGTCAAAGAGACAAGACATACAACACATTCATTTTAGCATGGTAGGTTTCAATTTGGCCTCTAAATTTATATAGACATGCTTGAAAAAAATACTTAACTATGGATGGTTTCATGCTAAGTGTGTGAGCATTCAAAGTTATGATAACAAAAAAAAATTAATTAGACGGGTAAAATATGACATGGATATAGATTTTATTGTTAACTTTAAGGTTAGCAACAAATAGTGACTTGATAGATTCTTTTTTTCAAGTGGCAGAGGATATGATTACACATGCACATATATTAAAAAAGGAGTCGAATTAATTATTATGATAGAAAATAACATTTTATAACAAGAGAATTAATTTGTTTAGGGCAGAAAATTATTTTAAGGACACTAGATTTTATTTAGTTAAGGCAGAAATTTATTTTAAGAACAACAATAGATTTATAATTGATGCGGAAAATTATTATAAGTCAGCGACTAGTTTATTTTAATGCAGAAAAATTATGTATTTATATTTAAAATATTGATGGATTTATTATTAGTGCTGAATATATTTTTAAGCAAATAATTACAAAATGCAGAAAATGCTTAGAAAACCAATACTATTTTGGGGCAATAATCACTTCAGATGCAAAAAAAATAATTAACAAAACCGAGTAACGAACGTGAGGAAATTTATTGTTGATTTTATTCTATGATTTGCATGAAAAACCAAATATTGACTAACCGGGCACATTTCTATACATGCAAAAATATTGAATTTAGAAAAGGGATCTAACACAATTTAAGGACATGAGGTTGATTTTATTTATTATTATTGTCAAATAAAAGTTACATGCAAGAGACATTCAACACTTTAGACATGGTTTAGTCTCAAACATTTAGACGATATTAAATCGAGTGATTGAGCAATCTTTACATTATTTTTTATTTTAACTAGAATTAAAGTCATTTTTTCCAACAAAGATTAGCAAGCAAGTTACAAGCCTATTGGCATGCTTTTCTAACGCAAGTAAGTTTGCCAAGAGATGTTTAACATATAATTCCCCTCCTCTTTAGACGATCCCCAAATATATTTTATATATGAGAGTTTTAGAGTTAAACAAATATTCCAAAAAAAGTTTCAAGTAAATAAATAAGAAATATATAGCTTCAAATATATGAACAAAGTAATATCTTCATAGCTAATCTTCAACTTGAACTTCAAGTTTGAAACCTGCCAAAACAATCAATTGGCAACACAAGTAATCACATTATTTAGACAAGATAAGGCACATATGCAATTGTTTAACAACAAGCTATACATAGAGGAATATAACAATACTCTCGTAAATGTATGAATGCAAAAGGAATACTAACTGATTGAGTAGAAAGGGATGGTAACAATGAAAACGAGTTAACCCAACCTCTATTCTAACAAAGCAAAGTAGACAAGTAGTTGAAAGGAAGAACATCGGGAATGTTAATTTGTTTAAGAGTAGCAATAGTATGAGTGGTAAGAGGATGAGAGTCGTTGTGTTGAGAAAGAGTGAATGAGTTGATTAATTAATGAAGGGAGGGAGTCTTATTTATATAACAAAGAGGGGGAGAGCACATAAGGAAAATAAATATTTTTTAAGGAATTAATTATAATACCATTTCCTTATTTTTAAGGAAGTCAAATAAGCCAAATTATTTAAATATTTTTTACCAACAATAAGCAAGTAATAAAATAAGAAGAGTAATATATTTCCTTAAATAAAGAGGAGCCAAAATCAGGAAAATATTTAAATTGCTCTTACCAAAAATAAATTAGTAATAATAAAGTTAGGAATACAATATTCTTTTACCTTAAATAATGAAGATCCAAAAAAAATCTTTTTAACATATATAAAGAAGTAAGAAATCAAATTAGGAAGAGTAATATAGTTTTCCTTAAATAAAGAGGGGCCAAAATCATAAAAAAATTTAAAAAAATCATTACCAAATATGAATAGGTAAGAAATATATTTTTTGAATAAACAAGTGTAAAAAAATTGATTTTATTTACATTCGTTTTACCAAATATAAGGTAGTTTTAACAAAATAGGAGCAAGTAATACTTATGTAACGACCCGTTTAGTCGTTTTGAGCAACAGACTTGAATTCTGGAAAAACTGGCAGAAGCGACGGACCCCACGACGGAACGTCATGGGCACGACGGACCGTCGCAGGGTCTCATTTCAAAACACTTAGAAAATCTGAAATTGGGTACTGAAAATCGACTCTCTGAACTTTGTGACGGAATGGCAGGACGGACCGTCACAAGTGTGACGGACCGTCACAAGTGTGACGGACCGTCACAAGTGTGACGGACCGTCACAGACCCTTGGAGGAAATATTGGGTCTCTGAACCTTGCGACGACCTGCAGGACGGACCGTCGCAGGCACGACGGCCCGTCACAGGTTGCGCAAATCCCAGGCAGAATCAGATTTCCTTACACATTTTAAGGGACGTTTTGGGACTATTCTTTCCTTAATTATAGATTTCGTGGGTTTATATTAATAACTCAAATTCTTGGGGGTTAAAAGAGGTAACCCTAAGTTAATTAGTGGGGTATTATTGCCATCTTTTATTCTTAATTATATACTAATTAGGGTAAAAGAAAGAGGGTTTGAATAAGAAAAAAATAGAAAGAACGAAGAGAGACAGAAAAAGAAAGAGAACGAGTAGAGAGAGAGAGAAACGAAGAGGATAGCAAGGATTTTGAGAAGATAGCTTGTTGATCGCAATTCTTCGGTGGAGGTAGGTTATGGTTTTCATGCTTTCATAGTAAACTCTTAATAGAGAATGATATGTATTGGTCGTATTGTAAACCCTGCTATGTGCTTAATTGTATGCATGCATGAACGTGATTATATAATTGTGATTATATTAAGCATGATGAAGTTATTGAATCCCAAATCTTGATAAAAACCTAATCTCTTTTAATGATGATGCCTTGGTAAGGGAGAAGGCTTGATGAATTTATGGAAGGAGATAGGGGATCGGGTGTCACGAACCGACACGTAGAATTAGGGGATCGGGTGTCACGAACCGACACGTAGATTCAGGGGATCGGGTGTCACGAACCGACACGTAGAATTAGGGGATCGGGTGTCACGAACCGACACGTAGATTCAGGGGATCGGGTGTCACGAACCGACACGTAGATTTAGGGGATCAGAGTGTCACGTACCGACACAAGAGGAATAATGAATATGAGGGAGCAGAGTGTCACGTACCGACACAAGAGAAATAAAGATAATGAATCTTGAAAGATGTTAATATACTCAATCTAATGAACATGATTCCCAAATGAGTATGGTATTGGGGCTTGAGCCCTCATGGATGAACTTGATGGTACTTATTGATGATTATAGTACTTGTTGTTGCTACATGTTGAGTTTTATAGTTGATTTACGATAATATTTGATATATACTATTCCCTATTTTGAGTTGGCCGATGATATCTACTCAGTACCCGTGTTTTGTACTGACCCCTACTTTTATGTTTTTCTTCTTGTTATTTGTGGAGTGCAGCAAACGTGCCGTCATCTTCGACTCAACAGTAACTCAAGCCAGTCTTCGTCACACCGGATCTTCAGGGTGAGCTAACGCTTCTAGCTTGGACTGGATCTTCTCCTTCATGTCTTGATGCCTTGAACTTCCGGCATGGACCAGCTTCTTATGTATTTTTAGCTTCTTAGAAACTCTTAGAATTAGTAGTTTAAAGTAGATGTTCTTGTGATGATGACTTCCAGACTTTGGGGATAATAATAGTTATTGATTTTATTAATGAGTTTAAGTCTTCCGCATTACTTTATGTTTATATTATATTGAAATGTTAAGGTTAGATTGGTTGGTTCGCTCACATAGGAGGATAAGTGTGGGTGCCAGTCGCAAACCGGTTTGGGTCGTGACAACTTAGCATGCTATAATTAAACACTATTAGACACAAGGGAATAAAAATACTTATATCAATTTACGACATTACAATTCTCACAGTCAAAATGAATAAATCAACCAAATTATTTATTCATTTCTTTCATACCAAAAAGTATGACAAATAAGAAATTTCGTTCATCTTTAAGTTAAGAGTGACAAACAAATAATCATGTTTGCATCTACCACAGGCAAACTACCAATTAATTTATCATGATTCAAACAAGAAGCACGACTAATTAACAAGAAGGGATAAATAACGAATTACTAAGAGCAATGACTAGTCAACATACCAATAGCCAAAAATCATTAACAATTGACAACAAAAATATGAACAAGTAATTAAAATAAAAAAGATTTATCTTTAAAAACATGAAATGCACATTAGGAAGAAATGAACATTAGAAAAACCATATCCGTCATAAGCTCTTTGGAAGACTTGTCAGATTTCACTATTTTCCTTGCAGAATATATGGCCAAGGTTGTCACTTTTGGAGATGTTGCCCACCGGATATCCTCGCCTGCATGCTAATATTGTTGGTTCCTCGAGAAGCTGCTGCTCGGAAAAAATGGAGATGACAGGAGGTGAGGCGGCACTGGCTCTAGCTTTTTGCTGACGGCTGCTGCTTCCTCGCTGCTAGAGATGTTGTTCTCTGTCGGTCGTCGTCCGCTGCTCGCCTGAGAAAAAAAATTGAGAGAAAGAAGGGGAAGGGAAGGGGAAGGGAAGGAGAAGGGAAGATAGAAATGGGGAAAAGATAGCGATGAGAACTAAGAGAGGAGGGCTGGCCTGGATATAGGAAGAGGGGAGGGGAGCGGCTGTCCGCTGTTGCTAGTGTTGTCTGAGCTGCTGCCTGTCGCTGTTTGTTGCAGCTGCTGGTGGTTTCCCGTCGTGATGTCCATGCACGAGAAGAAAAAGGGAGGGAAAACAGAGAGGGGAAACGGGGGGGGGGGGGGGGGGAGAAGAGGAACGATGGAGAGGGAGAGGGGAAGAGGGAGACGATTGGAGAGAAGGTAAGAAGGGGGAAAGAAATAGGGAGAAAGAGGCGGCCAGCAGCTGCTAGCTGGCCGGGGAAAAAAAGAAGAGGGGTCGCCGGGGAGAGAGAGGGAGAGGGGAGGCGGCTGCCCGATAAGAATGGGGAGAGAGGGGGGCTGGCGGCTGATGCTACCAAGCAGAGGGAGGGAGATGAGATTGAAAAATTGAAAATCTTCTTAGGTTTAGATCCTTGATAGTTCAATATAGAGTAAAAGAAGGATTTGATCTCAACTGTTGATTTAATATGAGATGAATGGTTAAGATTCGATTAATAAAATAGATGGATGAGATTAAAATATGAGATGTATTGAAATCAGATTGGATTGAATATGGAATGACTACAACTGCAATTAAAATTTGTTAGAATTGAAATGAAATGGTGGCTATGATTGGAATAAAATTTTAATGGAGTGGCTAGCATTGAAAGAAATTAGAATAGAATTGGCTAGAATTAAAATAATTTTAAGGAAAGTGTAGGAATACTATTTATTTAAAATACTACATATATTAAAATATTTTTATATAATTGAAAATCGTTTAAAATATTAGAATAATAATTACGATAATTTTATAAAGTAATCAATATTAAATATATAATTTTTGAGAAAAATCGAGTAAAACTTCAAAACTTTAATTAAATTTTAAAATAGGTATTTTATAATTCTAAAAATGGTTAAAGGTCGGTCAAAATTGATTGTCAACAACTGTCCCTTATCTTATTGAGAATGAAGAATAAATTGTCAAGAAACCAACGTTGACTTAGTAGCCGATTTTGTCGGACCGACGAGAGATGTCAGTCAGATCAATTGAAACGATATAGAGTTGAAAAAGGGTACGACCAAGACTTTGGTTTTAAGTCGCCTACATATCTATGGGTATACGAGAATCAGGTCGTGTGTAGTTCTAGATTCAAGATAAAATGAAACTCTTAAGAGTTGAAGAGTGCTAAGGTATCCGGAGGGCATGATGTCGGCTTGAATGGATAATATTAGCGTAGCGAGAAGAGAGAGATAGATAGGCTAAAAGTGCATGATAGAGAAGCCGGAAACGTATGATATAATGAGGTTATCAGCCTTTGATTAAGGTTCGGAGTATGAGTAGCAAATAATTGGTAGGGTCTTTCTGGCGATATCATAATAATTGTAATCAAAGGGCGATCGATCATATCTGCAAATTCTATATGACTACATAAAATGTTAGCTTATAAATAGATAAAGTATGACCAATATTGATAAAATATGAGTTCTAAATAAATGACAAGAGGTGATAAGAAGCGTAGCATCTTTGAGATGTCCTCGTAGTCTTTGGCTTAACTTGTTGAAGAATTGAAACTTATCTCCGAAGGTTCAAGTCAACCTCCAATGGATCTTATAGTATAATCATATAATAATTTAAGAAAAATGTCCGATTGTAAGGACAGTCTAAACGTCATTTTAATGCGGACGTGCCTAAGTATCATTTTAAGGCGGACAACCTAAATATCTTATAAAGCGGACGAATAAATGTCCTATGAGGAGGACAAGCCTAAATGTCCTTTTAAGGTCGGCCTAAATGTCCTATGAGATTGACAAACCTAACTATCGTTTTAAGGCGGACTGGCCTAATTATCCTATAAGGAGGACGAGCTTAAATGTTGCGTTGTAAGGCGGACGAGCCTAAATGTCGCATTGTAAAGCAGACAAGCCTAGATGTCGCGTTGTAAGGCGGATGAGCCTAGATGTCATATTGTAAGGCGCACGATCCTGAATGTCGCATTTTAAGGCAGAAGAACCTAGATGATGAGACAAAAAATAACAGTGGAGAGTTTAATCCGAAGATAACTTCATGGCAGCATGAATGATAGATGAGTAGCGAAATGATAGTGCGAGTATCCAAGAATTTGTTGGAGCCTTTGTTTGTAAGCAAGTGAACAGCCGTTCAGAAGGTGATTTTTTCTGTAATATACACATCGGTAACTAGTAATATAACTTAAATAGAGTAATTAGAACACATATATCAAAATAAGCGGTAAATATAAACATGATGTAATTCCCATGTTTACCATGAATGTTCGCCTTAAGACCATGAAAATGACATCTTAGGCTATGATGTCTAGGGACATGATATGCAAAGTGTATCCTCAGGTCATGGAAAGCTTGTCTGCAGGCCATAAAAATGACACCTTTAAACTATGACACCTTCAAATCATGATAGACAGAAGTTAAACCCTTAGGCCATGATATAATGTCTGCTGGCAATGAGGATGATGCCTTTATGCTATGATGCCTAAGGAACATGCTAAACATAAAATAAGTCCTCAGGCCATGACATAAAGTCCGTAGGACATGAAAGATGTTGCCTTTGGAGGATGAATCCTTTGGGATATAAGTAATGAGTAAGGAGAGTGTATTTATTTTTGGCATCTGTTGATACTTGTGACTTGATTTGATTCAGACATATTAAAATATCGAGCGAGATGCAATTTTGGGCTTATGCAAACTTTTGCCACAATGTTGTCTTGGGCACAATGCAATGATGCATTTCTTCGGGCACATGCATTATTAAGCACATGCAATGATGCGTTTCTTCGGGCGCATGCAATATCAGGCACATGTAATAATGCATTTCATCGTGCACATGCAGAATAGAGAACATGCAATGATGCATTTCTTCGGGAACATGCATTATCGGACACAATACAATAATGCAATACTTCGGGAATAATGCGATCTCGGGCATAATGTAGTAATGAAAGCCTAGATCTCAGGCATAGTGCAACTTCATAGTTGAATGAGGAGGGTATGTAGTAGCTTGGATATTCGCATTGTTGTAAAGGTCGAGTGTCATTTGTCGGTCTCAAAAGTCTATTGTTGATTGTTGAAATTGCCTTTGTCTGTGTACTTGTATTTTCTATATTCAAAGGAAAATAGTTAGTTTAAAGGGAGAGGTTGATCTATATCCATGATTTGGAACAACCTGCTTCTTTGGTGTTTGATAGAATGTTCTTCGGAGTGTTGTCAAAAATTTTGAGATCCCCTCAAAATTTCTTCTCCAGGGTAGAACTTCTGTCATTCTGATCTGTTGTAATTGTAGCCTTACTCCTGAACTTTTTTTTGAGATTCTCCAAAAATTTGTACCCAATCTTGATTTTCAGCAATTTTGAGATCCGCTCAAAATTCTACCCCAGTTGTTGAGAAGAAATGGTTTTAATAGAATTTTTGAGTTAACTACAAAATTCTGCCCTAGTATGGAGATGCGGAAGGAAAAATCTTGATGAAATTTTTGAGATCCTCTCAAAAATTCTACCCCAGTTATTAGTAGAAGGGGAAAATTAAAGTTTTATTTATGATAAGACCGAACCCCATAGGAGCGCCTATGTATCCCCTCTTAAACAGGAATCAGGTCTGACGTAGTTCCAAATGAATAGAGCTTGGTTTACTTTGAGAAGTACAGTAATCTAGAGGATTATTTTTGAGTTTGACTTGACTTGCGAAAGGTGACATATGCATGTATGTCTCTAAAGTGGGATTGGCGGAGAGTAACAACTTTGCCCACTCGCGCATGTCCAACAACTCTTCTTCCAACTTCTTTATTTTCTGCTCAAGGTTTGATACCAACTTGTCTGAAAGACACTTCTTTTCAATAGTTTTGCACATAACCCTAGCATTAGTTGCTCTCACTTTTCCTTTGTAATTCTCAGTCGGGAGAGAAGGAAATTAACCCTTTGATCGCATGTTATAAACCATGGTCTACATATCAAACATTTGAGTTTGTATATTTAGACACGATTGTATATGTATAATTTCTCTGAATATACAGATACATATGTATAATATACAATTATCTAACCAATATACATATACAATTCACTACTTTCCCACTCGTTGCCCTCTCTCGCTTGCCTCTCTCCTCCCTCTCCCAATCTTTCTTACCTCTTTCCTCTTTATCCCAATCATGCTTGCCATATATACATGTGCAGTGTATAATATACAATTATCTAACCTATGTATATATAAAATTCAGTTCTCTCCCACTCTCTTCCCTCTCTCGCTCACCTCTCTCACAATCTTGCTCCCATCTCTCCTTCCTCTACCAATCTCACTCACCTCTCTCGTTCCTCTGTCAATCTCACTTGCCATATATAAATACATATGTATAATATACAAATATCTAACTAACATACATATACATTTTTACCTCTCTTCAACCCTATTACCTCTCTCGCTCGCCTCTCTCCTCTCTCCAGTCTTGCTCACCTTTCTCCTCTCTATAATATACTACTACGAATAGTCATTATCAAACTATAGATATGAAGGATAATTAGTCTATTTTTAAGTGGCTATATGTGAGTTTCCCAAACAACCATTTACACATATGCACTCTTTACATCTTAAGAAGTCTTTCATTAATGCATTAACACAAATGTACAAACTCTGAAATACTTACCTCCAAGAGCATTAGTTTCACGAAGTTTAACAACAAGAATGCTCTCTGGATTTATCCTTAACAATTCATCTTTGTAGTCGAAAATTCTAAAAAAATATGCAGCATGAGAACTTATGATATCATTCAACACATTTGTTTTTGCCCTCCTAATAGTAGTCATTCCAACATGAAAGTTAAAAGTTTTCCCAATTAAATCTTGTAACTTGACAACTCATTTATTTGGGTGCTTAGTAATCCTTTCTCTAAACACAGTAGATATAAACTTTGCATTAGACCAATGATTTTTAGTTTTGTTCTTACAAGTATGCCTTAAATTGTATATATTTATGATGATATCATGTTTTTGTATTGTAAATAAGTCCACATGAATGCCATGGAAAATAATCCTTGCATCAAATTTGACCTTTTCATGTCTCATCCACACAATTCTCTATTTGAATCCTTTTCTGAGAGAACGTTTACTTACAACTCTTCTAATTATATTCACGTCTATAAGGACCATATCCAACTGCCACAAAAAATTCTTGGAAGTAGTATCATGGGAAAAAAAATGATTTCTTGCCCTATTCCTTCTATATAAGTTTTAAAAGCATGGTAAATTTATTCTTTGATATTCAACAACTTTATTACTAAACTTATGTTCATGTATTTCCCAACTGTCATCACTAGAACTTGAAGGATAATGTTCATCCGCTTTTAATCTTCCTTCAAACCTTATTAGACATGCTTGGGTTTCATCAAGAGCTAAATCTAGTGTAGATTCGACTACTTGTAGCTCTTTATTATCATCATGAATACTTTCTATTCTTTTTCCTCTTCGAAAACACATCTTTACATCCATCAACTCATAAATCTCTTCATGTACATAACTACTAAAATAGACACCATTGTTAGCAAATCAACTTTCTGACTCAACATTGTTGTCATGACCCAAAATATACCCTAGAAACTACAGAGAATACAAGACCTCAAAAGTCCTTGTGAAAGTCAGTTAGCATACATCATACAAAATAATACAAAATAAAGAGATTTTAACATAAATTTATGAAACATAGAGATTTATAAAATGAAGCAGAAATATAAGAAATGTCTCAAATGACATCTAGTACATAAGAAGTGCTTGGGACAAAACATGTATATCAAGTTCAAACTTAAAGGTAAAGGCTTGGTCCTCTAAATATGAGGACTCAACAATATTCAGTATTGTACTAATAGATTCTTAGTCATGAAGATGGCGGATAGGAGTGTTAGGCCCCACCTTAGTAAAACAATGTGCAAGAGTATGTCTTACTATAAAAAGGTACCAAGTATGATAGAAGACATATTGTTATATAACCATGCGAAAAAATGATATTTTGTGATATGAAAAGACCATGTCAAAAGATAAGACACGAGGGTTAGAGAAGATAAATCGTATTCATGATCAATGAAAGTAAAAATTATATTTTGAACACATGTGATATACTTCTTGATGTTACTTTAGGTAATATATATTGTAGGAAGTAGGCTTAACCGACATATAAGACCATAGGAGTTATAACATGGAATATAATGCCTACCAAAGAGAAAAGGAGTGTCCAGCCAAGATAAGACCATAAACTTCTATCTTGCGTGGATCCACTAGATAAAATCTATACAAGTAAACATTTAACGGGGGCACATAGCTATGGGACATGGGTGGTTACCAATTATCCCATCCGTCCTAAGAATAAATCTGGAGAATATATGTTAATATTAATTTTTCTTTTTTTTAAATGATACGGTAGTCGACCCTTGTCTTATCATCAAGAGACATGTGTAGTTGCCACTTGTTTAATCATAGGATATGTTATGACCCTGAAAATGAACTAGGTTAAATAAGAGTATATCATGTGTTTTAAGAGTTAATAATTTGTTAAAATAATGACTGTTAGCATTAGAAGTCAGTTTGAAGTGTTTGGAAGTCAAACATCAAATAACGACCAAGAGGTTCGGATGTTAGCCTTGGTGTGTGCTTGTGTGCTTTTTGTTGTTTAACTTGTTGATTGGTGTTCAAATTGATAAGAAAGGAAACCAACACCTATATGAACAGGTATAGGGTTGAAACGTTTGAGTAGGACTCCCCAAGGACCACCATAAGGGTCCTAGAAAAGGACCCAAAGCCTTGGCAAGAAGCTGCCAAAATTGTCCATATGTAAACCCTCAACCAACACTCATTTATTTATTCGATGCCCCGACAATTGGGGGCGTACATACACACATATTAATTGGATCATACCATGAAAATGTTGAACCTCTGATCAAAGCGATGTACCAACAGGATATCTCAGCGATCAAAGGATGGCCAGTAGTTGGCAACGATTGTTTGACACATGCAAATTTCTGTAGGTGTCTCGTCCAAGATCAGGGTATTGTGGAAAATTCACCCAATATCCTAATTATGTCCTAGACGGTTATTTTGGGGTTATTTATGACTCAAAAACCTAGACTTAGACTTCATTATTCAAAATTAAACTCCAAGAACAAAAGAAGTTTCTCCAAAACCTCCATGAAAGCTTGAAGTTAAGTTGAAGCTAGTATTGAAGTTCTTCATGAATTCCTTCTTCAATTTCGTTGGATTTCTTCAATTAAGATATAATGATTTCATCCTTTATTCGTCTCTCGTTGAAGGAGCCAATTTTAATGACTTTTCAAAGATATTCAAAAACCTTGAAATCCTATTTTGAATTCTAAGCATGAGTTCTTGCATAAAAAGGTTTAAATCAATGGTTTATGAAGTAATTTATGTTAATAGGTGGTTTGAAGATCAAAGTTTCCATGAATTCATGTATTCCTTGAATTCCTAATTTTTGCTCTTAAGTGGGTTGATCATGCCTTAATCTTATTGGATTCATTTGTAGATTGTAGAAGGCTATTAAAATATGTATAGATCATAGTAGAATTGTTCATAAATAGCCTTACAATGTTGATGTCTATTGAATGTTGTAGGATCATTGTTATGATTGATTTTTGGCTTAATCTTGTCTATGTTGATATTGGTAAGAGCTCTTGTTATGTGAATTTGTTGAAAGGGTTAAGGAATGATGATGATGGTTATTGGAAGGTTCTGAGTTGAGCTAATTACTTTGTTTAAAATAGAATGTCTATTGAATTGTATGGTCCACTTATGTTTGTGTTTTTAACTGTAATATATGTTATGAACATGGCCTGGTCGACATAATTATGTGAAATACGGTTTGATGATGATATGGTTTATGTGAGGGTATAAAGTGAAGGTGCTCATATATTGTTTATATAGCATTATATGGGTGCTATAACGGTATGAATTAATGTATTTCCTCTCTAGTTGTTGATATATGATGATGATTAACTAGGAAGAGCCTTTACAAAAAGATGTTGTGTCTTTATTGGTAGACTTATGTCCTTTTTCTTGATACCTGAAAGCTTATAAATTATGATCTCTTTGATTTGGTAAACTTTGGTGCCTTCTACTTGATATATGAAAGTTTTGTGAATGTGATCCCTTGACTTGGTAGGCTTATTCTTCTATATAACACATTTTACATATAGCTAATTTTGTAATAAGTTGCCTATTTATTATTTTTTCTCTATTTTGTTCTCTTATATCTGTGGTCATACCTCCAAATTCATTTCTTATTGATGATTCATATTTATCTAGTATATCTACATTTGTTGATGATGGAGATCAATCCATTTTCTTGTCACTTCTAAGTACTTCTAAACTTTCTGAGGGTAGATTTTCTATCCATAATCTTGTTGTTCCTACAACTAAGTGATTATTAGCATTCGAACCATATATTGTTTATATTAAATTTATTGTAAGAACAGATAATAAACAGGTAAAATGGTGAATAACCAAAAAGGTAGAAGATTCAGTTACAACAAAAGAAATAAGGAGATTAGTATTAAATGTATTAAATTTTACATTTAGAATTGAGGTAATAAAAACTGACAAAAAATTGATTGCAGATTACTTGTCAAGACAAAGCTACTCAAACTGAGGACAAAAATAAACATACAATTGAAGAGCTATTCCAAGCCATTACTACACTTTATACTAAAGTGGATAGAATGGATAATGAAATACAAAAGCTACAGACTAATGAAGATAATCTGAGGTCTAAAGATAATATAAGTCAGCAAAATGACTATAAAGATGCGGAGCTATGTCGGTCGAAAGACAGGAAAATTCCAGAGCTAAAATGAGACGTTGGGAAACTCCATAAAACCCATGACAAAGTTTGCTTAAACACAACTGCAGGTACAAGCAGGAAAGCTAGTGAAAAATCACGAAATACAAACCTAAACCAATTATTTATAAAACCATTTATCAAAAATACACAAATACAATTACCGACAGAACCACAAACTTCCACATATGCAATGAGCATA
The DNA here is from genome assembly GCF_036512215.1 of Solanum lycopersicum. NCBI lineage: Eukaryota > Viridiplantae > Streptophyta > Magnoliopsida > Solanales > Solanaceae > Solanum > Solanum lycopersicum. The sequence goes on along the minus strand of NC_090811.1, from coordinate 39,101,172 downwards.
CAAAGTGATAAAAAGAGGTACAATTAAATTACACAATCTTATATTGAAAACATATATAAAATCCAAACATATTAAATCTAAACCCCAGATCCACACAAACCAAAACTCCAAATGAAGATTACATAACCCAAAAATTACAAGGATATAATAGGTTGATTGCACAACCCAAAACTAGTTCAAATTTAGTTAAAACATGTTATAATTATGGGTTACTAAATACAGTATATACATATGATGGCGAAGAGATAAGTGGAATACCAGAATTATACAAAGCATTCGTCACATACAAAAGAGTTACCAAAGGAAATCTATTTTATATTAAGTTTTATACAGCACAAGCTAAGATATTTTATGAAGAAATCAAATCACCAATTCAAGTTATGAAGATAGGTTTGACCAGAGATATTATAATACCAGAAGAGATAGAAAAACAGGCTGAAATACCGAAGATAGAGATACCAAACTTTTATGCAAATAAAAGGACAATTGGTATAGCAACAATTATACAAGAACTAGCTAACAATTATTTAAACGGCAATGCTATTGGGAGTTATTATGCAAGAGACCAAGTTATGATATATTCAAACTCCAAGGAATTAAGAAGAACAGTTATGGAAGAAGTCAACGATGGATTTTATCGTTATTAAAACAAGAAGAACAACCTACAACAAGAGCATTAAAAAAGGAATTTATTTCAGAGGAGTTATTAGTCAGATATTGTAAGCTTATTGGTAACAAGTATTCAGATCACAGATGTTCCAAATGTAACGGAGAAGATAAATTTATACCAGATGTTGATTTGGAGTAAAAATTGAAGAAATAAGCATAAGATTCTTTTGAGATAAGATTTACTTTTCATTAGCCAATGTATAGCAGCTATTTGTAAAGTTTTTTTTAAAGTCTTAAAGTAAATAGTGTGTGTCGGCCAACAATAAAAAGAAAGGGTCATTATGTAAAGTAGTAATAGTATGTATTTTGTTTTTAGTGTCGGCCAAATATAATGAGGCCATGTGTAAAGTATGTGTCGGCCACTTATATTGGTCATATATGTAAGTTTGATAGTATAAATAGAGGGCTTTCCCTCATAATATAAAAATCCTCTCTTTCCACTCTACTACATCTCTCTAATATCGCTTCCACCCCCACATTGGTATCAGAGCTAGTTCACAAAAAATAACATATGGAAAATTCAGAGATGACAAATCTACAAGAACAGGTACATTCGTTTATGTTCATGATTAGCTAAATCTATTTATTCCTGATAATCTCTTGTTGATTATGACTGTTTATCATGTCTTAATAATGTAATAATAACCATGTTTAGAAGGTATGCTACAGAAATATTCTGCGAATAAGTATGCCCAGACTATGTCATCTTAAGGTTGAAACCAAAAGGCAAGAAGGTCGTTTAGGGGAGTAAACAAAGTTGAGGCGCTGTTAGGGTAACTGATCAAAGAAGAAAACTGTAGTAGTGACCAGACGAGATGATTATTAAACCATTATTATTACATAATAAATAAGTATAATCCATTAAGATGTTGGAAGGAATAAAATCTTAGTGAAAGTGGAAAATAATTAAAATGAATACTTATCTACTAGATGATGATGTTAATTACAAGATATTAATACTCTATATATTAAAAGGTCTTAATAGAAATATAAAAGAGGAATTTATGATATATTAGTAATATATGAGATAATAGAAGTAACAACCCAAGGTTGGGCTAAATTAGTTATACAAGATGATTTTTATGATAATAATTTTGACATAGACTCGTATGATGATCTAGAAATACTCAAAGATCAATGATAAATTATATGTACTTACAATATTGGGTAAATACTAAAGAAAACATAGATCTATATGATAAAAAAAAGAATTAGAATTATAAAAGAATGATTGAACAAAAAAGGTTTGAAATTTGGCAAAAACGAAGTAATAATATTTATAAGATAAAATTTATTAAAGACCCAAACAAATTAAGTAAACTTTTTAAAATTTTGTACAGAAAAATATAAATGAAAAATACAACAAGTAAAGAAACTAAAATAACAAAAACCAAGATAGATAAAAAAGTACGAACGATATGGAAAAAATTAAAACCCTTATACATAGAATATGAACTAACACAACTTACTAAAACAAGTAACGATAAGACAAATTATTTGATAAATATAATTTCACAGAATACAAATATGTTTGTTATTTGAAAAAATAGTATGAACAAAGAAAAATATAAACAACAATTGCTAGAAAAAATAGCTGAAAAGAGACAAGAATTACAACATAGAAAAAGAAGACTAGAAGAAAATATTTTAGCAGGAATATGTAATAAATCAATATTAGTACAAAGAAAAACTATATTATGCTAGAACTAGAAATAAATTGCCTTGAATATAGATAACGACATAATATAATACATAAATTATTGTGAATAAAGAAGATTTGTAGTAGACGAAAAGACATGAAAATCTAGACGGAATGATAATACAAATAATATTTTCAAATTTAGGAAGAAGATATAAAAAGAATAGGAAATAACTTATATTTGATGTTAGAAAAAGAAACAGCAAAATTATAAGATAGTTTACCAGCTATGATAAGAATAACAAAAGAAAATGAAAAAATAGATAAATCAAGAGAAATTGAAAAAATTAAAAAACAAGCAAAACAGGAAGTACAACATCTAGAAGAAAACAAAAAAATACAAGAATAAGTGAATTAGAAAAAGAATTAGCTAGGTTAATATTACTATATGAAACTAAACAAAAAGAGAAACAGATATAAAAAGATAAAGATCTAGAATTAACTAATGAAATAAAAGAGATGGAACAAAAACTAATTGAAGATCTTGAAGTAAATGAAATAGACGAAAATGAATCAGATACAATAAATGATCAAAAATCAGAAATGAGTGATATAAGTGAGACATACACAGAAATTCTAGGACAGGTAAATAAATCAAAAAAATTAGAAATAAACACAGGAGAAATGAATCGACCAAGTATTTCAAGGGTTAAAACTCCAGACAATAGTCCAAGAAATAGACCTAAATGGACACCACCAACTTATTATACAGAAAGTTATCAGCAATCAGATAGAACTAACGCAATATGGAATAGTAGATTAAATAAAAATTGAATGCCAAAACCAATTAACGAACAATATAATTTCTTCGATCTAGATTGTGTTATAGATATAAATAAAACAATATTACTATGAATACTAAATATATCTAAGCAACTAATAGATAAAAAAAATAAAAACAACAGAAACACCAAGGTATATAGAAAGAACATTTGTAGGAACAACAAGATTATGGATAGAAAATCTACCCTCAGAAAGTTTAGAAGTACTTAGAAGTTACAAGAAAATGGTTGGATCTCCATCAGCAACAAATATAGATATACTAGATAAATATGAATCAGCAAAAAGAAATGAATCTGGAGGCATGACCACAGATATAAGAGAATAAAATGGAGAAAAAATAATAAATAGGCAACTTATGACTAAATTAGCTATATGTAAAATGTGTTATATAGAAGAATACACTTGTGCATTTAAGGAGTACTATTACAAAGAAAAATATAATTTAAATGAAGCAAAAGAAATAAGACAACAATATTTTATAAAATTGCCAGAACCATTTAGCACAAAAATAATTAAAGATTGGAATGATGAAGGATTAGTAGATACTTTAGGAGCTAGAATAAAATTTTTACATCAATGGTTC